>NC_073693.1:253111023-253135798 GCF_029784155.1 Uranotaenia lowii
AAAAAAAATCAAATTTATTTAATTTAAAAAAAAAACTTCTTTATAAGTAGCGTAGCAAGTAACCTTGAAAAGTTCTCAATGCAATTAAATTACCCCAATGGTCAAAGATAAGACTTTGATTAATAGATTATGTATAATAATAAAACTCTGCACTTTAGTTTACAAAGTCTCCATACATTGAGAAAATGGTTTTCTATCGTTTTTATTAGCTAGAAGCCCGTTTATATATGAAAACTTTTCTTGTTCGTGATATGCCATTGTATCTTATCGGAATCCTCCTCAAGAGGAGGAATCGTCGTTGCAGGAACTTCCTTATTCTCGAAGTTCATTAATAATGACTTCTTTGAGTACATAACAGATTTTAAAAGCTTACAACTGAAACCCCGAAATTCTAGGGTGACATCAACTTGCCTTTAACTTAACCGAGTTTAGTTTAGTTGATTAATCGGTTTTTTTTTATTATTAACACTCAATAAGTAGGATATTATTAAGAAGTGTTTTCCGTAACCTGTCTATAATGTTAATTGTAACTAACAGGCTGAGTTGAAGTTGATAATCAATAAATTACATAATTACAAATTAGGGTAAATGAGCCTAATTTCGCTATATTTTGGCAGAGGTTTTTAGATTTGATATTATTACGCCGAATCTTTAATACTTAGATATACAATTTTTTGGAACTAAGTTCCAAATTTTTTTCTGAACTCTGTTTTGGTTTGAAATAATCATTTCAAGCCTTAATTTACGAAAAATATCATGTTTTATAAAGTGTTTCGGTGTTCCTAATTTGACACTGATTGTTCCTAATGTTAACATATGGGTGTTCCTAATGTTAACATATGAGGAAAAATGTATCAGCGTACCCAATATTTGTTCCTGATTTTGCATATGGGTCTGTTTTTTCAATGCTTTAATGAAAAAAATCTCAAAACTCACCTTTTTATAAATTTTACATCGATTTTTTAAATCCTACACAATATTCCTTTACGCTAGTTTTGAAGGAAGTATGGGATTTTGAGCTTATTAAAATTCAAACTTTTACTTTTCCAATGGATACCTTTATTATATTTCAAAAGTAGAAAATTCATTGTAATGGATACAAATAGGTACAGTCAAACAGAGCATCATGCAACAGTATGGTTAGATGCAACATTTGTGTATTACAACACTTATTTAACTTTTATTTTAATATAATGTAATAAAATTATCATTTAATGATATCAAAACGATGGTGCCATAGTTTCTCACATCGTGAGAGAGTTTTATAAAGTTTTCGATTCTCATAGAAAATTCGAAAAATTGAAATTTTTACATTTTTTGATGCCGTCACATTTTACACAATGTGACGGATTGACTTAGTAATATTAGCTTGATAGCTTAGCTTGATTAACTACTCACATCCACCTTGAATCGTAAAACCCGAAATGCATGGTTAAAGAAAATATATGCATGACTTGCTCAAAACTCAAATAATGATAACTATCACTTCGAGTTCCACGATCGCTGGCGTGGCTCAGTAGAAAAAGTTCTACATCGCCAATGGTTGCTACTCCGTGATTGACCCAGGCCATCAATTTTATTCAGAGGTCAAATGAATGATGCTTGGGATTAGCAGCTCATTCACACTGCACAAAACTGATGCTCTCTCTTTTAACGTCAATAATGGCGCCGGCCACGTCCTAGTAGTCAATTGAATAGACTGGAAAAAAGAGAAAAGGATGAAAGATCTATTTTGTGCTTTAGGACCGAGGTTACCTCTGCATCCTAGCATTTTGCTGTGTGGCAGCGGCCTAAAGAATACTGCCACTGGGATACTGGTCCATGTCGTACGAGGCGACTTATCCAGTACTTCCCAGATACGTTTATCTCATATTTCTGTCTATTGGAAATCAATGAGGCTGTATCTGGGCGGGGGAGAAAATAAGTCAAGGTCAATTATTGCATGCAGAGTTCAGAAGTTTTTCAAGTTCAAAATATTGGAAAAAATGTTTTGAATCTGAATCAGTTTTAAATTCTTGCTAGTATTTTTTAACCTTTGTACGTATTTTCTCTCGAGAAGGGTATGCCAATAGTGCATATGTAGTACATGCATTTGCACAAGCTGTATTCTTCCATATTTTCTCGTTTTACCAATTTGGAATATGATTTTTCATTTATCTAATCTCTTTGCTCTCCTTGAAACTCCGTTCAATAAAATCTCTTCACATGTGTTCAAATGTGAATCGCAAACGCATCGATTACGGTCCCATTGCTTTTGGCTATCTGTTAATATTAACCGATTTGAAATCATAGAAGAATATGATCTAAATTACATCAGTTATATCTGTTACGTCAAGCGCAAAATTAGTGTATTTTCCTTATAATGGACAAGTATTCAGTCCCTTCTATCTTTGGATTGGTAACAGAATTTTGTGGAGGTAAATGTCCGTTCACATAAAGATAATTAATTGTTAAAATTGCGTCATGGTTATTCAATCCTTGAAGCCGTACAAATATCGTTTCCGTGGAAAAAAATTTCAAAAAAATATTTTTTTTTAGGTTGCCAAAAGGCTTCAATATTCCCTATTAAGTCAAGTTTTTGATCAAAACTTGTATCGTATGTCGACAGTCATATCTGTTTCACCTAATATATGTCATTTCTCTTGAATTGACACATGTTCCCTTTGCTTTAGAATGGTTATAGTGTTAAGACGAGTCAAAGCTCCTTTAATATCGTACTCTGATATTTCGTATCATACGTCAATCCTGGTTCTGGAATCCACTGCTACAGCTTCGTGCTAACACTGCATATCACTTGTTTCAAATTTAGCGTCACAGAAGCTCATTGTAGTCGTCTAACCAAAGCGCTAACTGGTCAGTTAAATAAAAATATATAAAATCAAGACTTTGTGCTCTGAATCTCCTGTATGGTTAAGCAATGATTCAGAGGTACTATTGTACCTATATTTACCTTCCACTTAGTATGTACATGTCCCTCTTTTGCCCGACTACATTTCTTTAATGTATGTCAGAATTTAACAAAGTAAGTTTAAAAAAAGTCCTTATTTCCAATATTATAATTAAAAAAAAGCTTCATTGCTTAAAAATCCCTATGTGGATAGGCTAAATGCCAACTTTGCCATTATAAAATCATCTATTTGCCCTCATTGTAGCATCCTGGTTAGAACATGTTCTGATCATTGTAAACTCAAATCTTCTGAATTTTGTAGTTGTGAATCAATAAAGTCTGCTTCATTTAATATTGGAACAAATTCTTTTGCTCATTGTGGCGCTCCAAGTGGACGGATTTGGAAACTTTTTTTCACCCACGTGTCGGGAAATTCATTACCTTTCACCATGCATTTATGTCATAACACCAAACGATAGCATTTTGTAAACAACCGCCTTGTAAGCCGAACGGAGAGATCAAATTGTGCACAGTTTTCTTGAAAATCCATTGTTGTCGGCATCGAAGCTAGCTAAACAGCTTAAAATGCCCAGAAATACCGTATGGCGTGTTATCAAGCAGTACAAGGAAACATTGACGACGGCTCGGAAGCCGCATTCGAAGCGTCGGAGTGGAACTGTCGACCGGAAACTGCGTGGGAAAGTCATCAAGGCCGTCAAGAGGAATCCCAATCTTTCAGACCGCGATTTGGCCAATAAGTTCCAGGCCGCTCACAGTACGGGGCGACGAATTCGTCTCCGGGAAGGAATAAGGTCATTCCGAGCCAGCAAACAGCCAAATCGGACGCTGAAGCAGAACAATGTGGCCAGAATCCGTGCTCGAAAGCTGTACGACCAAGTGCTGACCAAGTTCGACGGATGTATTCTGATGGACGATGAGACCTACGTGAAGGCGGACTTTGGGCAAATCCCAGGTCAAAAATTTTATTTGGCGACGGCTCGGGGGGATGTACCTGCAAAATTTAAGTTCGTGTTTGCGGATAAATTCGCCCGCAAGTACATGATTTGGCAGGGGATATGCAGTTGTGGACAGAAAACCAAAGTCTTTCTCACTGACAAGACAATGACATCAGAAGTCTACAAAAAAGAGTGCCTACAGAAACGGATTCTGCCGTTTATTCGTGCCCACGACCGTCCAGTAATGTTTTGGCCGGACCTCGCAAGCTGCCATTACAGCAAAACGGTTATGGAATGGTACGCAACGAACGGGGTCTGCGTAATACCGAAGGACCTCAACCCCCCAAACTGCCCCCAGTTCCGGCCGATAGAGAAATACTGGGCAATCACGAAGCGGAGGCTTAAGGCAAAGGGAAAACTTGTTAGGAACATGACTCAAATGAAGAACTGGTGGAATCAAATCGCCAAAACGGTGGACGAGAAGGGTGTGCGCCGCCTAATGTGCCGTATTACGGGAAAAGTACGAGAATTTCTTCGAAACAGCAATGAATAATTTTTTTAATTTTTTTTTATGAAAGAGTAAAGAAAATGCTACATTTGTATGAAAAACAAATTATGAATTTGTTAATAAATGACTGAACTACACGCAATTGTTTGTGTTCCAATATTAAATGAAGCAGACTTTAATGTGTGATTCTTTTTTGCTCATATATGCCTGTTTTTCGTTTGCTAGAAAGCTTTTATGTACTCTCGCCTATCCTGTTATAAGTGTATCTAATTCTATGAATTTATACTAAAATAACAATCTGTCATTTTTCGCCCAATGTGGTTATAAACTTCAATGCCTCAAAATCCCTACGTGGATCGGCTTTATGCCCTAAATATTTATTTGTTTTCTAATCCTTTTATGGTTTTCAGGTTTCTCAGGTATATGATGAAATCTGTAAAAAAAGGCTAGGCACAATTTTCCCGTTTGTTTGGATAACGTGCCGCTATCAAGCCTACCCCTTTTCTGATACCTGATACCTGAAACTGATGCTCTCTCTTTTAACGTCAATAACGGCGCCGGCCACGTCCTAGTAGTCAATTGAATAGACTGGAAAAAAGAGAAAAGCATGAAAGATCTATTTTGTGCTTTAGGACCGAGGTTACCTCTGCATCCTAGCATAATAATTTTGGTTGGGAGAGGGGTTAAAGGAATTGGTTAGGAGACACTTTTGACTAGTGTTGTGGTGAACAATAAATATTATTTTCCGAAAGTTCTATCAGAAACTCAACGCATCCCGCAAAGGCTTCGTGCAGACAAGCCGAAATGTGCCGGGATAAGGACGGGGGTATCCTGACGGACAATCGTGAGGTGATCAAAAGGTGGAAGCAGCACTTCGATGAACACCTGAACGGCGCACATGCAGGAGATCAAGACGGTGGGGGAAGGTACATCGCCGGCGTAGCCAACGACGAAGAGGAGCCACTCCCAACGATAAGTGAAGTTAAGGAAGCCATTCGCCAGCTGAATAGAAACAAGTCAGCTGGGAAGGATGGCATCGCAGCTGAACTCATCAAAATGGGCCCGGACAGGTTGGCCGATTGCCTACACCGGTTGATAATCCGGATCTGGGACATAGAACAGCTACCGGAGGAGTGGAAGGAGGGGGTAATATGCCCCATCTACAAGAAGGGCGACAAATAAGACTGTGAGAACTACCGAGCGATCACTGTCCTCAACGCCGCCTACAAAGTGTTGTCCCGAATCCTACTCCGCCGCCTAACGCCACAAGCAAACAGATTCGTGGAAAGTCATCAGGCCGGCTTCATGGAGGGACGGTCAACGACTGACCAGATATTTACATTACGACAAATCCTCCAAAAATGCCGGGAACACCAAGTCCCTACGCACCATCTATTCATCGACTTCAAAGCCGCATACGACACGATCGACCGTAACGAGCTATGGAAAATCATGGACGAGAACGGCTTTTCCGGGAAGCTGATCAGACTGATCTAGGCGATGATGGATGGAACGCAGTGCTGTGTGCGGATCTCGGGTGAATTGTCGAATCACGCAGGGGGCTTCGACAAGGTGATGGTCTATCCTGCATGATGTTCAACGTGGGCTAGAAGGTGTTATTCGACGAGCGGTGGGCGAAATGCGGGGAGCGATTTTCAACAGATCCAGTCAACTTATCTGCTTTCCCGATGATATTGATATAGTCGGCAGATAATCTGCGGCGGTGGAAGACATCTACCGCAAACTGAACCGCGAAGCAGGAAGGATTGGGTTGATGATTAATACGTCCAAGACGAAGTATATGCTGGCCTGCGGATCCGAGTTCGACCGAACCCGCTTGTCCAGTAGTAACAAGGTCACGATCGACGGCGACGAGCTGGAGATAGTCGAAGACTTTGTCTATCTCGGCTCACTGGTGACCGCAGACAATGACACCAGCCGTGAGATAAGGAGGCGAATTATCAGCGGAAGTCGTGCCTACTATGGACTCCACAAGCAACTGCGGTCGAGAAGACTTAGCCCTCGCACGAAGTGTAACCTGTATATGACGCTCATTAGACCGGTTGTTCTCTACGGGCACGAGACATGGATATTGCTCGAGGAGGACCTGCGTACACTCGGGGTATTCGAGTGTTAAGAACCATCTTTGGCGGCGTACAGGAGAACGGAGTGTGGAGGCGAAGGATGAACCACGAGCTCGCGCGACTCTACGGCGAACCCAGTATCCAGAAGGTGGTGAAAGCTGGCCGGATACGCTGGGCGGGACATGTTGCGAGAATGCCGGATGACTGTCCTGCAAAATAGGTGATCGCTACGAATCCGGTAGGAACAAGACGAGCGAGGTGGTTAGACCAAGTGGAGCGTGATCTGGCGAACGTGGGGTGCCCGGGAAATTGGAGAACGGTTGCCATGGACCGAGTGAATTTTAGGAATTATGTTCGCCAAGTTATGTCGTGAGACGGTATACTATGTAAATAATTCTTCAATGATTTCAGAAAAAAATGTAGTTGAATTGAGGGTTAAAACAGCCATAACTCCATTTCAAAGCGTGCGGTGGTTCAAACAAACTTCTTTGGATTCCTCGGCAAAAATTGCATAAGATAAGTCTCTTTTGGTTCAAAATTTTCAAGTCCGATCATGGTTTTTCTGAACTTTTTGAAAAATGAAAGGGAATTGAGGGTAAAACAGCCATAACTCCTGTTTCCGAAGCGTGCGGTGTGTCAAATAGACTTCGTTTCATTCCTCGAAAAAAAATCACACATGATACGTTCCATTTGGTTCAAAATTTTCAATTCCGAACATGATTTTTCTTAACTAATTGAAAATGTAGGGAAATTGAGGGTAAAACAGCCATAACTTCTGTTTCCAATCCGTTCGGTGGCTCAAATAATCTTCGTTGGATTCTTGGAAAAAATCACATAGGATACAACCCATTAAGTTCAAAATTTTTAAGTTCGAACATGCTTGTTTCTGAAATCATTGAAATATGTAGGGGAATTGAGGTTGAAATCAGCCATAACTCCATTTTCCGAAGTATGCGGTGGCTCAAACAGCCTTTATTAGATTTCTCGGAAAAGTCACACAAGATACGTCCCAATAGATTCAAAATTTTTAAGTCCGAACATGCGTTTTCTTAACAATTTGAAAAATGTAGGGGAATTGATGGTAAAACAGCTATAACTCAATTTTCCGTAGCGTACGGTGGCTCAAACAGCCTTCATTCGATTCCTCGAAAAAAACTCCACAGAATACAACCCATTTGGTTCAAAATCATCAAATCCCAACATGCTTATTCTGAGCTATTTGAAAAATGTTGGGCAATTGAGGGTAAAACAGCCATAACTCCAGTTCCCAATCCGTGCGGTGGCTCAAATAGGCTTCGTTGGGTTCCTCGGAAAAAATCACTTAGGGTACAACCCATTTGGTTCAAAATTATCAATTCCGAACATGCTTTTTTCTGAAATTATTGAAAAATGTAGGGGAACTGAGGGTAAAATCAGCCATAACTCCATTTTCCGAAGCGTGCGGTGGCTCAAACAGCCTTCATTCGATTGCACGAAAAAAAACCACACAAGATACAACCCATTTGAATCAAAATTTTCAAGTCCGAACAAGCATTTTTCAGAAATAATTGAAAAATGTAGGGGAATTGAGGGTAAAACAGCCATAACTCCATTTTCTGAAGCATGCGGTGGCCAAAACAGCCTTCATTTGGTTCCTCAGAAAAAATTTCACACGATAGGTCTGTTTTCGTTCAAAATTCTCTGGTTCGAAACAGTGTTTTTCTGGAATGTTTACAAAATATAGGGGAATTAGGGGTTAAAAAGGCACTATATCTCCGTTCGCAAGCTTGTGCGGCGTTTGAAACTATGTCCAATCAATTTTCCGGAAATTTTCACAAAAAGAAAGTATTATTTCATAGGTTTGGGTCATGTAGGACGAAAGATATTGAATTTCTCAGCGGTTTGTACACTTTTTTCCCCATTGTGCAGTGTCTTTCATTAATAGTGATGAATATCACCCTTAAAAAAGACTATTTTTTGAAGCTTTCTAACATTTTTATCGTAACTCGAATCGAAATGCAGTCTTGGGATGAAATATTTGTCATAAATTTGGCTTAAAGAAAAACCGTTTTCAGAAGAAATCAACCCAAGGGGACCATAGTTGTTCATGAAAAACTGGATTTTCATGTTTCTCCCTAACAAAATGTGCCAAAACCCCATACAAACTTTAGGCTCGTTGAGCGACCCCTTCTCGTGATCCGATCTGGCCCAAATTTGGCATGAGACCTTGTACTAGGCCTAGAATCAATTCAAGCCTGCAGCACATAAATTTTCCAAATGTCGGGTCATTTGGGGCACTCTATTGTGCACCCTGCCAGGATATTTTCAAAAAAAAAAAAAAAATCACGTGGCCCGTTGTTGTTTTGGTGAGACTCGAGTTTTTTTTAAAGACGGTCAATTTAAGAAATTCAGAAAGGGCCACAATATGGAGTGGGGGCTACAATCAGGAGCATTTTAATGTATAGTTTAAAAGGATTTATCTAGAAAAATCCACAGTTTCAAAGCCAGGCCATAATTTTATTGCACTTCAGGCTAGTAAGCAATCACATTTGTCGAAGGACATTCAAATCAACACGTTACAGAAAGGCTGCAATCGTGGGAACACTAGTTAATCAAGCCATATAGGGGCCAAGATCGGTTGCATTTAACCTAATATGCAACAATTTCTTCTTTCATACAAATTTCTATATAAAACCTGAAACGCAGTGCGCTAATCAAAGAATCAATACAGGATTTCTTAAATATTGAAAAAAAGTTTCATGATAAGTTGTTTTTATTCGACCTTAAAAAATATAAGCTCTTTTATTCTGGCACCTTGGTGGCACGTATCATCATTCGTGAGCTTTTCAAACCATAGTAGTATCCTTTGAACTTACTCCAACACATTGTTGCTGCGTACACTTCAGTTTTTCCCTTGTGGTACAAACCGTTGAGATTGCTGAAAATGTATGAAATTGAAATTCAATCATTCAATAATTTGTTTGCTGACTTGGATGATTCAAAAGTAAAATACTCTTGAAAGTTTTATTATTTTTAGTTGAAATAGTGCGTGTCAAAATTTTGGTAATTTTATGACTCGAATATCTGAAACGTGATTAGCCAACCTACCTTTCGTGACACGCTCCGTACCACCAAGCTCCCTGATAGTCACTGGCACAATTCACAGTGCCATGAGAATCGTTATCCGAATCGATGGTACTGAATGGTTGATTCAAGGTGCTGGTCAACCCATCTCCAGCATCGCCACTGAAATCGCCCAGCTTCCGTAGTCTATACTTATCGTCAGGTCCGGCAACTAGAAAATGACTGTATTTGGCAACCACCGTGGTGTTTTCAAAGTCCTCCAGTACAATGTGCAACTCGTGAGGTTTGGCGTACGTTAGCTGGTGAATTTTGTCGAGCCCTAGCCAGAACTCTCCTTCCAGATCTCCGAATCCAGCTTCGTATTCTTTCCAGCCCCGAAGGAATTGTACGGATCCTTCGAATCGGTTTTGTATGACAGTCCAACCGCCATTTTGGTATTCCTGGTCGCACAGAACTTCAAAAGGTTGCTTAAACCTCGGTTCCGGATTGATTCGATATACTTTCGTTTGATGGTGCTGAACATCTGAGCACGATTTCGGTATATTTTTGAAGGAAAATTTCGTTACCTGTACGTTATCATCTTTAGCGCCCATCTTAAGAGCTTGTAATTGAAGAACCAGGACGTTAAGCATTTCTGTTGTTGGCAAAGTTCGTAATATCCGGTACATTTTACTCATATCCGCTTGTAGAAGTGAAATATCCGTTGACAGCATTTCTACGTTATTCCTTATACTTAGAAGATCCATTAAAAACTCAGATCTGCAAATTGTTTTTATCTCCATGCTCAAATTGGTCAGTATGTTTGTTTGCTTTGTTATGACTGCTCCATTTTGTTTGAAACTGTCGTGAATGGATTCAATTTCAGCTTCCAGGGTTTGAAAATGTTCTTGTTCTCTCAGATGTAATTGTAATAAGCTGAAACAAATGTTCGAGAATATAGGAAAAAAGATATACCTAAATTACGCGAAAGATATTTACTTGAAGCTAACGCTGTCCAATCCGGCCAAAGTTATTTCGTGTCCGATTCCATTGGCTGGATCCAAACTTGAGTTTCTCTCTAAACAAAGCCCCTCCTTAGGGACCGAACAGAAAAACAACACAACACAAAGCATGAACTTCATTCTTGCAAAACAGAAGGCAAACTGAAAGTAATTCTTTGATACTGATGGTGCTTTTTTGTTCGTGGAAAAGATCTTAGATATGTCGGTGAATCCCCGATTTGCTCAAATAGCTCGTTATGAATTATTTCAAGTTTTTTTTTTACCAAGACATGTGTTCGTTAAGATTGGATAACGAATAAAAAAAAAAAAGAATTTCATTCTTCCATTCTTTAATAAGATGAATGATTTTAAGTCATAACTTGGGGGACCAAGACAGCTGAACGCCCAAACGCACGTCTCTCCTTCTTGCTTGCGCTTCACGTCTGGATCCGTTTTTCTTGGCCGCCTTCCGCTTGGTACAGGGGCGACTTAAAGTGACCCTTCTATCCGCACCCGAAGCACCGATTGTTACCTTTCTTCGGAGTCTGCGGAGATGCGGTTAAAGATCTCCCACATTCTAGTCTGGATTTCGACGTAGAACGTGGACTCGCTAACGTTTGAGAACATCGAGAAAGCCGCCAGAGCTCTAAAGTTCCAGAGGCGGATGGCACAGGAAGTCGCTGCGATGGACGAGTTTGTGATGTCCAACAAATCTAGTTACAAGTCTTGTATACACTGTTAAAAATTGAAACGCATCCATGGCTGAGTGGATAACATCGTGAGACGGATATTGTAAGATATGTGTTCGTTACCCAACTCGGTACTGGGTGTTAAAATGTTAATCTTTAGTTGTCTTGTCCAGGTTTATTTATCCCTGTGGAATCCCGAGCGGCCCGCTTCAGGGTTGTCTCGAGACTGATTGTACAACTGACCAGATTGCTAGCTACATGCTAAGAAAAGTCAGTTGTGCTAACGATTGTTAGGCATCGTTAGTCTGGTTTGGCTCTTATTCATGGCTTGCAATGGCGAGAGAGCAAAGATAGATATTATTAGATGCCATAATCCCGTAAAGCCTAAATTGGCTATGACGGGAAATTTCTTTTAAGCGTCAAGATTTTAAATTCAAGAGTGATTTTGTAAAAATCAAGACGTAAAGGGTGATACGGTCAAAATTTGGCCAAGGGAAAACGCGTGTAAATCGGTGAAATCGTTTATTTAAAAAATCAAATTAAATTTCTTTTTCAAGTTTAATTAGTATAAAATTCAGGAAAAATATTCAGTTAGGCTTCCGCTTTTCCAAATCCGAATTGCCGGGCCTTACGCTTAACCCCTGCCATCAGATTTTGTACAGCCACCTTGTCCACCTTCTTCGCCGCAGAAAGCCAGTTTGCCTTGAACTTTTGCTCGTCCTTAGCAGTTTTTTTGGTCTTCTTTAGGTTCCGCTTGACAATAGCCCAGTATTTCTCAATTGGGTGGAGCTCTGGCGTGTTGGGAGGGTTCTTGTCCTTAGGAACCACCTGCACGTTGTTGGCGGCGTACCACTCCATGGCTTTTTTACCGTAATGGCAAGATGCCAAATCCGAACAGTACGGAACAACCGTGTTTCTTCTGGAAAGGCAGCAGACGTTTATTCAAACACTCTTTCACGTAAATTGCTTGGTTGACAGTCCCGGAATCTATGAAAATTCTGCTTTTCAAGTCACAGGTACAGATGGCTTGCCAAACCAGATATTTCTTTGCGAACTTTGACAGATTCATGTGCTTGAAAATATCTCCTACCTTTCCCCGTCCTTTTGCCGTATAAAACTCCTGTCCCGGAAGCTGCTTGTAGTCGGCTTTAACGTAGGTTTCGTCGTCCATTACCACGCAGTCAAACTTCGTCAGTATCGTCGTGTACAGCCTCCGGCATCGCGCTTTGGTCGTCGTATTTTGTTTATCATCGCGATTTGGAGTCACTACATTCTTGTAAGTCAATAGTCCGGCTCGTTTTTTGGCTCGATGCACGGTTGTAGACGATACACCCAGCTTATTTGCGGCATCTCGAAAAGAGAGGTTAGGGTTTCGCTTGAAACTACCGGCAACTCTCTTTGTCGTCTCAGCGGCTTCCGGTTTTCGATTTCCCCCCGATCCAGACTTCCTGTCTGTCGACAAACGTTCCCCAAACACTTTAATTACATTTGTAACGGTTCATTTGGCAACTTCTAGCGATTTTCCCAGCTTTGCGCGCGAGAAGCTCGGATTTTCGCGTTGCACGAGCAAAATTTTGATACGCTGCTCTTCTTCCTTGGACGGCATTTTGACAACTGAAGAGTGAATTCCAAAATCAAAATAGGAGCAACGTTCTACACACACACACCTTCAAAATGAGGGGTGTTCAGATTTTTTAAATGCAAAATTGAAAGAAATACGTCAAGTTGATATTGACCAAATTTTGGCCGTATCACCCTTTATTTTGAGCTGTCAAAGTTCACATAGTAAAAATACTATGTCATAGTACTTTAGCCCAAATTTCTGGTAGAATCACTAAATCGTGGTAGAAAATACTAGATCGTGGCCATAGTAAAATTATCATGATCCTGTATTTGAAAACCCCATGCAATTTTTTCCGTGTATTGGATTATTCGAAGAAAAAGAAGTATTTGATGTTACACTGGCAAACCACACCAAACCCGATAAACTATTAATCGTAGGGCACTAAATTGGACTGCGCACTCATGACTGCGACATTTGTGCGAACTTGTACATTCGTGCGACCTGTCAAATCAGTGTAAAATCTGTCGGAGTTCAACACGCTGTACGGATAAATGCGACCGCAAAACATTGCACGAAATCCAATTTTCAATGAAAAAAATTACAAAATTTTTCTTCGAACATACAATACGTTAGATTTGTGCACTACGAAGCATTCGAGTATATTGCATTTGTGCTTTTTGTTAACTGTTCGGAGGTTCATTGCATACTCAAAGGCTCTTGTTGCGCTCACTAAAAATTACGATTCAAAGCTGTCTTCATGAATATGGGATATTTAAGTAAGGTTTTGTAAGTTGTATTTTTAGTATATATAAGATGTGGTAAACGCAGTTAATATATTGAAACAAACAAGTCCATTTTTCTGATTAAATGGCTCATAAAAAAGAGTACATTTCGTAAAATTTCACAAAAAGAAAAGTACGCCCATTTTTCGATCAAAAAAGAGTACATGTACTCTTAAAAGAGTACCCTAGTCTAGAGTCAAAACTGCTGTGTGAGACTGATTGTCAAGAGTGTTCCTACTTGACTGAACATTGCCGATGTGTCCTCTGACTCCGAGAACAGTTTAAAAAGTGCAAAAGCTTATTCTAAAACTGTTGGTTACTTTGACTGTCTCTCTAGCGCAGAGATGCCAATGTACCTGATTTTTCAGGTAATGCCTGATTTTTCGAGGCTCGGCCTGACAATCTGACAAGCCATTGAATTTGCCTGATTTTTGGGAATGTGATGAAAAATGGGTAGTAAGGAACTGGATTAGGTACCATTGCTGAAGTGAAAAAGTGGAAATGTGACTGAATCCTTATTTATTTAAAAAAGGGAATCTTGTGATTGCTTTGATGCTTTGATTCAGTAGAATTATTCAACCAAGTCACATATTAGAGGGAAAATGAGAAGCGATGAACAAAAAAAAGGTCATCACTTTGAGCGAAATTTCCGTTACTTTATCGTAGCCTGATTTTGCCTGATTTTTATTTCACCAGTTCCCTGATGTTTGAAAAAAAATGTTGACAACCCTGCTGTAGCGTGTTTTGACGTAGAACTACGTCTTACGGCAACACTAAAGGGGGCATATTGAAATTTGCGAACGGATCTCGCGTCACGAAAAACCCTCTTTAACAAACATCTTTTTCGTACATCATTTTGGGTCGGCTATTTGTTGGTACACCAATACTAATAAAGCGCAAATACAAATTGGTGCGCAAAACACCCGAGCGAAAAAAAACCCAACCCCCCCCCCCCCCTCCGCATTAAGGCGGCAAGAAATGCCATAAAGTAATCGGATATCTCCATTGGCGGCGGCTCTTCCTTCTTCTTAGGCTAGGGAGTTTGTCCAGGACCTCTTGTCTCGTCAACAAGCTCGTTTAACTGCCTTTTCCAGCTCCACAAATCGTAAGCGGGCTGCTGATATGGCTGACCCGTTACATGCCTGCTCAGTTCCGACTTTCACCTTTCTCAGGATTCTAGCTGTTCAACGTATGCCTTTTTCACCTCTGGATTCTCCAACCGGCGGACGTCGTATCGACAACCGCGGACATCAAGAAGGCTCCTTCTCCATTATCGGCTGATGCAGATGTGGTCAATTTGATTTTCTGTTTGGCCAACTCGGGATATCCAAGTGACCTTATGTGCTGGTCGATGAAGGAAGAGCGATCTACCGATCACCATGTTGTTGTCGCCACAAAATTTTACAAACAGCTCTCCGTTTTCGCTCATCTGTCCTAGACCATGGCGCTCCATGAGGCACTCAAAGTACTGATTACCGGAGCCAATCTTAGCGTTGAAGTCACCTAAGTGGATTTGGATGTCACCCTTCGTAATTTTCACAACCACGCTGTTCAGTTGACTGTAAAACAGCAAATGGGCAACGTCAGTTGGCGCATAGCACTGGACCATTGTAAGGTTTCTAACCCGTGGTGCAAAAACAGAGGAAGTGAAATTTTGTCCAGTCAAAAGCAATTCTTATTGCATTGATTTAGCATTGAATTGAAGTCTTTCGAAAATTTGGTGAGGCATTGCAATCCTGGTTGCATTGTTTTAATTATTTATGAGTTTATATACGATTACGCCTTTTTGAAAACCCGGTACTTTGAAAGTTGATTTGTACTTTTGAACAGCTCAATAGATGGCACCAAGGTTATTAGATCACAAGGTTCTCTGACTTTGTCAGTAAGTAGGCGAGGAGAGCGCGGTGAGGTTCAGTGAGTTTGTTTGTAAACATTGGAAAATTTGTTCGAGCTGAGGGCAAACAAAACCCACAAACTCCAAAGTAGCCAAATCAAAATGGCTGAATCGAGAGTTTCTCATATCGTTACACCTCCTATATATACATCCCTTGGATGGCACTGATTCTAGTCAGTTTGTAACGTATTTTTCTGATGAGAGCATTTGAAATTTTACACACTTTTTTGTACGTCTTTTTTCTGTGTTGTTTTCTTCTAAAAATATGTCACCAGGCTTTTTTAATGTTTTTTTTTACTTTTTGAACTAATTTTTCAATATCAAGGCGTTTAATGGTCGCCTTAAAGTTGTTCAATCAAAGTGAAACTTTAAACAGTTTGTTATTAAGCAAGACGCTGAATTATATTTCTAATTTGAGATTAAACGAAGGAATTCGAGAGGAAATCCACTTGAAACACAAAATAATATTTTATCAATTTCTACAATACAATCTACAATCAATGTTTACCTAACAAAATTCTTGAGCCTCACAAATTGTTGCAAGACGTTATCACGTTTTTACGGAGTGATTATCGACGTTTTTTGATATACCTAGTCTAATCACGCGTAAATCTAACCATCCGAGACAACACAATCCGCACTACAAATAACGTGAATAACGGAAAAATACTCCATGCCCAGAAATATAGCTTGTAGATACCTGATTTGTCATGCATCAAAATATGCCCTGCTAAAAATGAACAAGTTTCAATCTTGAGAGAGCGCTTTTAATTTAGCATAATAGTAAGCAATCATGAAAAATGTGACGAATGAAATCCTTTTTTCAGGAAACTTGAGTTACTGACCGCTTCGGGCAATTGGCTTAGCTGAATGTCAGAGAAAAAATTATTATTTAATCGAACCTTTCGAAACATAAAATGCCGTTCAAAACAAATCAATATTTTCAAGACAGCCACCAATCATTCTCAGTTCAGCATTTTTTTTATCGGATGCACCACGGCTCGAATGCATGTGCAGTGACATTTGTGTAGCAGCGTCTCGTGGCAGCATGCATGTTTCGGAATCCGTATGCACACATTGCATTTGCTTTGGGGCCACACATCACAAACATACGCATGGAATGGCGGCAGCGATGCATTTCTCTAAATTCAATGGCAACAATTTCCCATCCGATTAAGTGATCCTATTGCTCGCTCATCAAAAAGACCCTCTTAGTCGCTTCCTCCTTAAACTCGTGTCACAGATTTACACATTAACAGAAAGTTTATGCAAAAATCATGTGCGTTTATGTAACGCGCAACCGAACTCAAGCGATCCATCGCATCCATATCGGTTGTTCGGTTCGGAATCGATTATGGTTGTTGTTTCCTTGTTTTTTTTTGCCTCAGCACCGGCAACGGAGGAAAATTTACCCCGGGAGGTCCTTATTTCCCGCCCAAAACATTTCCATCGCATCGGGCCCTAACTAGAGCCCGAGCGTTACTTGTTTCTATATAAAAGCCAACCGGAACGGGGGTTGGATTTCCAGTTTTACTCGTTCATTAGCTCGATCAGTGTGTATTTTCGCGCGTGGCCGAGAAAGAAGCTTCAATTTTTCCGTTCCGTGGTAAGAATCCTGGTGAAGTGTGTGAATTTTCCCAGAAATAGAATTTTCCGGTTGATCTATTATCTTCTGTGTGAATGGATTCGAAATTTATTCATAGGTGTAGGTTTGCGTTGAATGGGTTTAGAATGGAGATTTGAGTGGGTATTCAAAAGTACCTAATTTAAAAGTTAAATGGCTTGAAAACAAAGCGTGAACCTTTAATGTTACCGTGGACGTTCGAGCTAAATTCTATAGTCCTAATCATTGTAAATATCATTTTTAATTTAAAACTCAAGTTAAAAGATGCCTTCAAAGAAGATTACAGAAACATAAGTTGCAAAAAAAGTTTACAACTTGCCCGACGTTTACGCCTGTGATCTTGGCCTTCTTCAAGGGATATTTTAAATAATACTGTATTCCTGATTGTATTCTGTGTAACGAAAATTTCTACTGGTTTTAAACCTTTATCACTGTATGTTGTAATTGCAGGAGTCATAATTGATTGATATTACTAAATTCAACAAATTACAATGTAAATGGTTTAAAGCCAGTAGAAATTCACATGAAGTAAAATGAAAAGTATCCCTTGAAGAAGGCCAAGATCAAGCGTCGAAACGTTGAGTAAATTTTAAATTTCTGTTATTTGCTACCTTTTGAATGAACCAAAGGGGCTTTAAATTTGCATTAATCGATATTAATGACGTAGTATTAGTTAAAAGCACTATGAAATCCAATGCTGTAGGGCATGATGGCGTATCCTTGAAGTTTATAAAACTGTTATTCCCTTTACTTCTCCCTGCCATGTGTGAACTGTTTAACTCAATATTAGTTTCAGGGAAGTATCCCAAATATCCCGTCCAATCAGCATATTAAGCACACTTTCTAAAGTTTTTGAACGTATTGTGAATAAACCAATGCAGACATATATATGCAGTATGGACCTATTGAGCCCATTTCAATCTGGATTCAGAGCAAACCATAGCACAACATCCGCAATGATAAAAGTTATCGACGACATTCACTGTATGATAGATAAGAAACAAAACGCCGTTCTGCTAATGATTGATTTTTCGAAAGCCTTTGACAAAGTGTCTCATGTCAATCTACTGTAAAAACTGTCTAGGTATACAATTAATTTTTTCACGCAATGCTATTTCTTTGCTAAAATCGTACTTGAGCAACCGTACGCAAATTGTAGCTATTGGAAATGATTACCATAATGCTGCTTATTTTAAATCGGGTGTTCCACAAGGATCCATTCTTGGACCGCTTTTATTTTCTTTGTATATTAATGACCTAGAAACTGTTTGCTCAAATACCAAAGTTCATCTTTTTGCTGATGTTCAAATCTACATCTGTTCGCCTGGAATTTCCTCTCATGAAGCAATAAGCTTAATGAATGACGATTCACAAAACATTTAACAGTTATCCTTTTCCCATACAATTTGAACACAAGCAATGTTTCAGCGTTGATTCTTGGTGATCAAAGTATTGAATTTGTTGATAAAGCCACTAGCTTAGGTGTAATAGTTCAGAGAGATTTGAAATGGGACGCACTAGTCAACGCTCAGTGTACTAAAATTTACAACACCCTACGAACTCTCAAACTCTAAAACAAGTATACTTCCCATTAACATCAAAATTCAAACTCTTTAAAACCCTCATTCTTCCACATTTCGTTTTTGGAGCGGAATCACTCCTAAATGCGTCGGAGTCCTTGATGAGCCGTCTTCGACTAGCCTTGAATAGCTGCGTACGATGCACAAAGTTGTTCAAACGGGTAAACCATCTTATCTTTATGAAAAACTTACTAGATCTCGAAGCTCTCGCGTTGCAAATTTTATTATCCCTCGCCACCATACTGAGTCTTATAGTCGATCCATTTTTGTCAAGTGAATTAGTTTCTGGAATCAACTTCCAACAAGACGGGGGAAGGGGGGGGGGGGGGATGGGTTAAACCTCCACCTCTATGAAGATTTTTAAAGTAAAATTTTGACCATATTTACGGAAAATTACTTGATACTGGAAGGTGTTTAAAACTAAGTGTTTACAAGCAAGTCTGGAATTTGGCTCGCCTCCGGCGGAATTTTATTTCATATAACCCTAGGCCTGAGACATTTCATTTTACGACACTAAATGACGTTCAAGACACTAATTTTTAAATGTAAATTTCGCTTTGCTATGCTATCAACATTTTGTATTGAAACTCTAAACTTCATATACGAAAACTCTACGTCGTCTTTAGAATCGGTTTAATCAAAGTGTTACTAAACAAGCTAAGAGTTTGCAGTCAACCATTTTTTCAAAATTCATTCATCGAATACTATTTTATACATCATAAAGTTGGAGGCCAAGTAACAGGTGTTTACCTCTAACGATGGTCATCAGAACTAGCAAAACAAAAATCTTAAACCTAGTATCTTCAACACTTCAACATTATTGCTTGAAATTTTTATTTACAAAAAAAATCGTTTATGTCATAACAAATATTATGATAATATGAAATTAATATTCTTCAAAAAACCAATTTCAGTCTCAATTTAATTTTGTGTTTCTTGTTTTTTAGAATGCTCAAGAACACATTCAAAAAGGTTTTGACAAATTACACAAGGCCACAAAATTGACATTCTTCCGAGTTACAAACAATTAAAAGCTAATTTAGAATCAATTGGGTGTCCTGAATCTAATTTGCAATCTTTCTATCAGCTTTTGCTATTGAAATAATTTTTGAAAATTGATTCAAGTCGTTTAAGAAATTCTTGCACATTTTTGAAAAAAAAATTAAAACCAAAACATAACATTTTAAAATTAAAGTTCAAAACCAACTAATAATTTTCATCAAGACTTCAAGTTCATTTGAGTTCTGCGAAAAAAGTTATAAAATTGTTATAAAAAAGTTATGTAAATGTTTACTTTACCCCATTTAACGAATTTTTAAAGAAGTTAAAATTCAATTTGGATTTTAAATAATTTAAAAGCATGAATCTTATCGTTTTGTAGGTTCCAACAAATTTATTAAATTAAATCTAGCTTTTGAAGTGTTTGCAGTAATGTCAGAAATATTTGTATTTATGAACTTTGTAAAAACTGTAGAATTTTACTTTTTTATATCAGGCATTATCATCATCAAAATATTATTCCTTAATTGGATAAAGTTTTTATGTATATATATAAAAATGGATTTCTGTCTGTCTGTCTGTTCTCTATAGACTTGGAAACTACTTAACCGATTTACTTTAAACTTGGCAGGTGGATGCTTCTGAGGCCTGGAAAGTTTTCTACTACGGTATGAGACCTCTCCCTCTTACTGTAAGGGGGAAGGGGGTCTCTCAAATAAAAAACAAATGTTTGCATATCTCGAAAACTGATCATGTAAATTAAATCAAATTTGGCATGGGTGGGTATTTGAAGTCAAGGAATGTTTATATGAATATTTGGAACTTCTCCACCCTTCCAAAGGAAAATAGGAAGGGGGAGGGGGCTTCCTTCCATTTTTTTTTACATAACTCGAGAACTAATTGACGAATTGAACCAAATTTGGCAATGGAGGGTATTGGTATATGAGAAATGTTTTAATGACTATTTCAGTCCCCTCCCTTTTTCCAGTGGGAGTCCATATCTTTTTTTCTTTGCATAACTTGAGCACTATTCGAGCAAATGGAACCAAATATGGCTTGGAAGGGCATTTGGGTACGAGAAAGGCACCTCTCTCCTTCATTGAGGGAAAATAAAGTGGGGAGGGGGCTCTTTAAAGTTTTTCAGCATTACTGGAAAACTTTTCAATAAAATTGAAGCAAATTAACGTGAGAAAGTTTTTGAATACCAGAAATGTTTCTATGATATTTTGAAAAACCACCCGTTCATCCAGAGGCAAATTTCAAGCGGGGAGGGTACTCTCGAAAAATTTTTCGCATATCCCTAGAACTAATAGAGCAAATGGATACAAATTTGCCACGGAAGGACATTTGGATACGAGAAATATGCTTATTTGAGACTCCATTTTCCTTCAATTGGGGATAAAGTTAAGGAAGAGAAGAGCTCCCATACAATTGTTTTGTATAAACCAAGAACTTATCTTATAAATGCAACGAAATATGATATGGGAATTTTTCATGGGAGTGTATTTGAATGCATGGCATGTTTCTATAATGATTTGAGACCTGAAACTTGAGTGAGGAGGGACACATAATTATTTTTAAATATTTTGATTACTAATCGAGAAAATGGAACCAAACTTTCATGGGAGCATATTTGTGTACAGGAAATGTTTCTTTGATGGTTTAATGGTCTTTCTGGTTCCATAAGGAAGATATAAAATTGAGACAGGGTCACCCATTTTTCGAATAATATAAGAACTTCTCGAGAATGGAACCATACTTGGCATGGGATTGTATTTGTATACAAGACATGTTTTTTTCTGTTGGTTTGAGACTCCTTACAATTTGTACTAATTTGATAATTTATCGAGAAAATGAGACCAAATTTGGCAAAGCATAACAAGCTTTTACCCCCCCCCACCTTAAACGCGTTACGAAATATTTTAATAGTCTCTCTCTATCACCAAATTCAGTAATGTTTGGAAGGTGTAGCAAAGCACTGCGGGTCAGCTAGAAATAAATAAATTCATAATCCGATTTTTCGAAAATGAAGATTTGTTAATGATCTGTTATCAATGATTGATTTCACTTAAAACTTACACATTTTTAAACTTATGAAATTCAAATTACCAAAACTTAAGGTGATAGAAAAAATTTGACAAAAGATTCGAGTTCAAACATGAGCCTGTGAATCGAAATTTTTATTAGAAAAACATTGTTTCTCCCATCTGTTCTTCCAGGACCCAATATTTCATTCGAAATTTAAAAAATGTTCAGAAATTTTAATGTTGGAAACCTGCCAAAGAAATTTTTTTAAGTTTTTAATTTGTTTTTATTACGTAAATCATGCTTTCTAATCGATCATTATTTTTTAATTAATCTTTGAAAGTTCGAAAAATGATTCAACGTAGCAACTTTTCAGCTAAATTTTGCGCAAAGTTAACTAAATTTGTATTTGCTTTGGGCTTTTAAAATTTACAACAAAACTTGGAATTCCTATTTTGATTTTTTAAACAGTTTCTTATTGATCATTCGCGACATGACATGTAATTTGTCAGTAAAATTTATCATGATGTATTAAAAAGATATAAAGTTATTATTTTGAACTTCAAAAGTGAACTTTTTTACCTTTTAATTTGATAAATGACAAAACTTTATAGTAGAAAAAGTTTTTAAATCTCACTTCGATCACTTGAGGTACACTTGAATATAAGGTTATATTAAATATTTTCTTCTTTTTATCAAATTAAATTCAACCATCAACACATTTTAATCATAATTTTTGTTCAACCTTCCAAAGCCGTTCGCTAAATATCCGTTTCGGGAAATTTGAGTATTAATTTGATTTCGTTCTCCTGACTGTAAATGTTAACAGATTATGATGATATTATATTCATTGTGTAGGTAATTTATTCTTATTATCAACACTTCAAAATAAAGTCGATATGTATTAACAGGTTATCAGAAACTTTTTCTGAAAGTAAAAAGTCTGAAAATTAATTTTATTTTTAAAATACTCATAACTTCTGACAGGTCATCTGACGGGTCATATTGACCCGAACAGCTAAATTCAAAATACAATAGCGAAATTTTACAATTAACCTTTAAATTAAAAAATATAGAAAAGAATTTTAAATTGAGATAAATAATAAATAACAATTATTATCATTTCTCTAACAAATTTAGTCTGGGATAATTCTAGACCTGTTCTGAATTTTTGTTTTATTCTGAATTTTTGTTTTAGAATTCAGGTTTTTTGATAAAAATCTGCGTTTCGGAAATAGGTATTCCAAATTTGGAAACTATTCTGATAAGAATTTATTTTGAAGCAAATTTCTAGTTCAAAGTAAGGAACAACACTTTAAGAAATATATCAATGACTTGCCGGAAATAGCATAGATTCAATAGTTTATCAATAGCAGAGTTTTTTTTTTGAGTTTGTATGATAATCATAAGTAAAAAAATGATGTAAGAAATCAATTTTCTTATTGATTGTGTATGTTTTTGTTACATTTTTAGCTTTAAAGTTTCTCAGAACTTTCTCATTTTAGGGTGAACTGTGGAATGCGAACTTTTAAAAATATTTTTAAGTTAATACATACTATTAATATTAAATTTGTTTTAGATTAAAGTTGCCAGATTTTTTTTTCAGTACGTAGCAACTTATTCTATTTTCCCCTTTTTCAAACTTTCTGACAAGAGAATGTCCCCTACGTATCCGGGCCCCGGTAATTCTTGACATATTTTGAAAAATCTGGCATATTCCAATCCAAACTACTCCAACTGAGTCTACATCCGGGCTTATCTGAGAAAAATTATGGACATTATTCGAAATTAGTGAGGTAAAAGAGTAAAATTGAAAAAAATCACAAGAAATCTTAATTTTTCATCGTATTGTATTTGAAGCTTCTAAAATTGTCTGATGTTGACTTTGATAAAAAAAAAATTTAAATAAATTCGTTTCTGGACCCTCACATGAAAACTTAGTTTAACTCATTTTTCATCAAATGCCCGCGAAGACCCCTTTAATGAGCAACGTTGACAAATAAATATTGACGGTTATCTGTGATGCTTTTTCTTTTAGTGCCTTGAAAAATCATGTAAAACATTCCTAAATTGATTCATCTTAAAATTTTCATTAGGATTCAGTTTGCAAAATCCCTGCCATACCATTTCAATGTAGAACTTGAGTATGAAATCCAAAGTCAAAAGTGACATCTAAATTTTTATTATTTTGAAAGCGTGTGAAATTTTTTAAACTCTGTGAAATCTGTGAAAATTTAAAAATATCTGTGTTTTGTAACACAGATCTTGTGATGAAAATTTGCTCAAAATGTTGAGCAACTTAAGATTTTTATGTGGTTTAACCGAACTTGCTTACAAGGTGCTTGAATTTATAATATACAGGAATAAAATAAGAGGTTATTTTAACAGAAAACATTACACGCGTTTTAATATTCAAAAACAGGTGATGAACAAGAAAATCTAACGGATCATTACATTTCGCTTAGTTTTCTTCAATTGTTTTGAAATTATTGTTTTTTTCATATTTTATGTGTACTGTAATTTGGGGTGAAATTGACCACTCAATATTTTTTTATTACTTGTTCTGTTAAGGGGAATGTGGCATGTTTCATATTTTTGAAACCAGTACTAGACTCCTATGAACGTAAAACATGGTTGCAGAAATTTATTACACTACTTAATTTGTTTTAAAAATCGATTTAGAATTTTATGCTTTGGGGAAACATTGATCAGTTTCTATTTTGACGGTTTTAACGAGTTTTCTTGATCATAAAGGATGCAAAACACCATAATATTTACAAATGCTAGTTTATCAATTGCTAAGGCAGTTCGGAACAAACTCAAATAATATAAAATTAATCATGAAACTTTAAAAAATTGAACACAACACTTTCAGTGGCTCAAAGATAATAAATTTGTAACTTTTGGTCCAGTGAATTTTGAGATGCTGAATTTCGGTGTTTCTTGGTTTGGATTTCTTCGCGGTCCAAAAAAACAACACCGCTGTCCTTAACGTGTTAAGGCCGAACAACAACTATAATCAAAAGATGGACAATGATGCTGCATAAATTAAGGGATTTTTTAACATTACTTATAAAATTTTAACTACAAACAAAAATGAAATTTTGCCTTTATTCAATTCCCTAGGCCCTCGCACTATA
>NC_073693.1:253136298-253212298 GCF_029784155.1 Uranotaenia lowii
TGTTTCCGTTTCTGGACCCGATAGACCTTGGCGCAATTGCGGTCCCAGTCTCAACGTGCAAATTGAAGGCTCTGCTGAACCTCGATACTAATTAACGCAAATACCGTAATACCGCGCGAGACACTTTTAAAAATATACATTTTGACAGCTTTGATTTATCGATGTAAGACCAAACCCACCAGTCGTTGCTATTTCGGTCGGTATTTTAGATGTTTTGATTGGTTGCGTTTTTATCTACTTACTGATTTTCGCACCCATTGTTGCCATCAAGGTTGGTATTTGTGTTTGTTTATTTTCTGATAGCAACGACCGGCTGCGTTGCTACCGGGTTGCTACATAAACGCATCCTGTAACAATACTGCTCGAATGCTATTTCTCGAATGAAGTTAGCGACTGTTGGTGTGATGATGGGTTGATAGATATGTTGCTGAATGTACTCGATTCGAGGTTTAGCAACCATTGGTGGGCCTGGTCTAAGCTGCCTCGAGGTCTCGATCCAAGTGGAAGAGGAAGTTGCTGATCGCAGTTTTTCCTCATCTTGGATTTTCCTCCAGACTTACATTGAACCCAAATTCACTCTGAAAATATACATGATTTTTCACTTAAAAACAAGGATTCAGTGATTTTCTTCCATTCAAGTGCGACATATACATTTCACTTGGCAGTAACTAAAATTTCAAGTGAATTCATCCACATTCACTTCAGTCGTCACTTGAATTTGAAGTGAGAAAAAATACTCACTTCCCCATCACTTGAATTTCAAGTGAATTTCGGGTTTATTTTCAGAGTTCAAAATGTCAAATTCTAAAGAGCAGCGTTTAAAGCTTTATGCTGGATTTGGATTTTCTCAATTCTTTACTAGGCGATTTTGGCGGTAGTTTGTGTTAAACGTGATGTAAGAAAAAGTTATTTAGATGTATTATAATGTTTAAGCTTGTGGGTTGGACTGGACAGATTTTCTGGTTTGCAGCAGGGAAGATTTAGAAGTGGCACTATCCGTAGTAACCGATCTGCCTTGGGATTACGATGGAATTTTCCAATCAATAAATTTATGGCGAAAGCGTAATGTAAATATTTGAAATCGAAGTGGTGTTCTATAAATGTTCTTTTATTTAAAAACGCGAGAGATAATTAACTTGAAACTTACTTAGAAATACAGATAAATTTCACTCGAACGTCATAGTGTAATTCACTTGACCGGTCACTTAAGTGAATTCACTTGACGCATCACTTAAAATTCAACTGAAAATATGTATGGCGAGAATTTACTACAGATGTCACTTTCTTTTTAAGTGAAAATTATTTTGCGTGTAGAGGGCTGCTGGAGTGTTCAGGGGTGTGTTTTGTAAGTATTGTGTTGTAAAAGGCTGTTAACAATTCCTGTACAGTAAATTGTGTATTTTGTTGTATTGTGTCATTCTCGTGCTCAGTTTCTAGCTTTTTTTTATGAAATTTCACTTTTTTTTTTAATTTATTTATAGAACTACTGCGAAATTTTCTTAATACTACCCTAAAGTCCTACCTTGAATAATTGATTTGGTCAGCTTCCTGGATGCACCTTTGCTAACATAGCCGCAACATAGTGAACGGTCACACTGTCAATGGGCGATGATTTGTGTTCGTTTTTATCGGGTTTTGCGCTATTAGCTGAAAAAAAAATAGATCAAGATTAAATTAAGGGCCTTCTGCATGTTTAACCGACAGGAAGGAACAACGATGAGTCTAGTATGGTGGACTGAAATGCCAAGTTGCATGTTCAACGGTATTGAAAAAAGTTTTGACAGCTGCCCCCTTTTGTCGCCTGACCAACATAGCTATTTTGTTTTCCTCAGATCGAAAAGTATTGAATGAAAATCTAAAAAAAAAATCTAAAGCGCTTCAAATCAAATATTTTGAATTCATCTTGGTACATTTTCGTAACTGAAAATGAACACATTTTCAAAAGTGATGGGAATTATTATAGAAACATGAGATATCAAAGAAAGAAAGAACTAAGCCGTAAATATCATAAATTTCCCAAAAAATATACAACGGCTCTCCGACAATAACTTGAACCAGCAATTTCTGCTTCAGTACAACGACGCGTTAGTCAATTACAACACGAACGTGACGAAATAGTCTCCAGTATGCGTACATGTCGTGTTCCATCGGTCGACCCCTGGATCTTCTATCGATAATCCATGTATATCTCGCATGCTGTTCTTTGTTCACTATCGATCTCTCTGTTGTTTCTCTATCACTACCGATTGACTCGGGATTCTAGCTGAGCGAGCACATAGTCAATTGCTTCGGGTTTGCCGTTACCAGCTATGTGCAACTTTCATTTGGAACGCGAGGAAAGAACATTGACAGCACACTGAAGTGTGTGGAATTGTGCGCTGGAATGGGCGGAAATTCAACGATGTGCGGCAGAATTCATCAAATGTGAACAAAATTCACCAAGTGTGCGGCAGAATTAACCAAGTGTGCAGAAAAGTTCACCAGATGTGCGTTCCATCTTTGATTCTCGATTTTACATTGGATTCGATGGCCGCTACCTACGGTTATATGGAGAAGCAATCAGTGCTGCTCAAAGTTCTGAGCAGGATATGCTGGACTGGACATGTTGCGAGAACGACAGACTAATGTCCTGCAAAACAGGTGTTCCCTACGAATCCGGTAGGAACGAGACAGGGGCGCAACAAGCGAGGTTGCTAGACCAAGTGATATGTATGATGTTCGAGAAATTGAAGAACGGTTGCCATGGACCTAGTGAATTGGAGCAATATTGTTCATCAGGTTATGTGATGAGACGGAACACCATGTAAATAAAAAATAATAATGTATTTCCAGTGAAAATTTGCTCAGGAGGGTGATGACCTCAGTGATCCTCTTATCCATCCATCAATCATTTTTATTACTTTCATCAGATATTGTAGGAGAATATTAAAACCACAAGCACCTCGGTGAGGTATTTTGTTTCTCCACACATTGTCCGTACCCAGGTTCCGAAGGCCCACACACACCTAATTCCAATAGCTCCGTCGTGCGACAATTGTGAACCGAAGAGTTTGAAGGTGAAAACACAGGGCCGACTGGTTCGCGCCATGAAAAAAGAAAAAACTAACACGATGGCGTGCATAATAATAGCATCAACAAACGATGGATGTTATGGGCGAGTATTCAGCTTCGTATATGTTTATTCTGGAACGAACGAGGCTCATTGAACCTCCCTAAAATAAGAAAAGGCCCAGTAGCAACATGGCGATGCTGCGCGCATTAACGGCGGTAATGCGCGCCAAAAATTATCGGTTTTCGTCGAGTACGAGGAAGTTTTTCCGAAGGATCGACCCAACGTCGATCCTTGATTAGGTTTCTTTTTCCGACCAACCACCAGCGAAAAAAAGGATCACGATAACAAGTTCAAGGCCCGTGTGGCCAGAATCAGAGACCTGCATGGCCAATAGTCAGTTTGTGTCAGAAGTACTTTTTGAATGTTGTTTAAGTCTAAGTTATCGAAGTAATACAGTCCAATATTTGTAATTTTGTTTGAATAAGTGCGTTCTTATTCGGTAAAGAAATTCTGAGGCTATCGATCCATGCCAACAGGGGCGTTCCTGAACAGTGTTAGTTTACGCAATCATCCCTGGGGTGTTACTTTAAAGATTTTCTTCGGTGGTGCAGCGGTACGTTTTAGAGAAATTCTACCGAGCATCAAAAACCAAGCTCGTCGGTGATTCTCGTTAGAGAAATTACACGCCTGGTCAGTGTTACCCCAATCGAAATGCTACCCACATCGTAGCGGAATATATCAAGATGAACTCTTTTAGTGAACTTTTTTTCCGATCTCAATCTCCGACAGTGCAGTGGTCAGTTGGTGTGGTTGGAGTTGATGGCAACTAACCATCGTCCAAATAACCTTCCCCATAGTGCCAGGATAACCTTCCTGCGTAGCACCCTACCATGGGATGAATCTTCTATGGAATCAACTTCATCAAAGCTTCGCTCCGGGTTCATCCGGTAGTCTGAAACTTGAGATTACCGCTTTCGCCAACTCTTTGTTCCTTCCAGACGTGTCAGGGCACGTTTTGGGATGTAGTTCCACCTCCCCGTGATCTAGAGTGGTTGCAGATGTACGACTGAAAGAGTTGCCATTAAATCCACAAAAAGAATTTGCCGAATAATCTTTGCCAAAATTGCGCGGAAGAAGTGGTGCATTTTAGCACCAGTATCCAGGTGTCAGGTCGTGTGTGGAAGAGCGTTCGAGAACTTGATTTACGCCTCGGGGCCTCCTTGATCCGATCAGCAAAGCCAGAAGTTGGGTAAAGTAGTGACATAAATCAACAAACTTTTAAAAATGGTTTGCCAATTTTACATAATATGAATTTTTTTTTCTCAAAGTAGCTGATTTTCGGACTATTGGATCAAAGACAATTCGATTAATTTTTCAATACCTACAGTCAAATTGTCCCCAATTTTAAACTATATTCAGGCAAGATTTTCACAGTGAAACTACATTCACAAACAAGGCAATATGAAATCATTTAAAAAGGCTTTATTCATAATTATCAGTCATTTGATTAAAAAATCATTTCGTTTCATTCACAGCATCACCAGTTTTCGAGGTAATAACTTTCTGCACTAAATTGTTGTACGGATTCTCACCAACAGTGCTGTTGTGGACGGTTGTGGTAACCTTAGTAGTAGTAACGTTGTACGATCCTCCATTTCCGGTTCCGGAACCGACACCAACACCGAATCCTTCGCCCAAAGCCGACCCAGATACGGTCGATTCGAACTCACTTCCTCGAATGCCCAAACTGCCCAGATCGATGCTTGAGGATGATGAGGAAACGGATGACGAGGATGAACCGGTACTCTGTTGTTGAGCGTAGCTTCCACCGACAGTGTTATCAATCTGCTGATAAGTCACTTGGTGATAGTTGCTGTCACCGGAAACTGAACTGCTGCTGCTTCCGGTTTGAGAATCTGCTCCGGCCGAGTGGATCGTGGTACTTCCGTTGACGAAGATGATTCCGTTGATCATGTTTTCACGCAGGAACTGGGTCACCACTTCGCCGATGTTGTTTGGGCAGCCACTGAAAAGAAAATTTGATGGTTGTTATACATACAAGTATGATTTTGAATTCAGAATTACTAGAAAAAATGCACTCACGTTGATGAGTCCGCGGCAGCAGTAGTCGAGGTCGTTGTTGTGGTAACGTGAACGTTCGAATACTCATTCGAATGGCTGGTAGTTGGTTTCGTTGGCCGAGGAGTCAGTCTTTGACGGTGCATATCGAAGCGGGACTTCAAATCACGGACACCGAATTCTACCTCCAGAATCTTCCATACAATTTCTTTCAGTGTAGGAGAGAGCCATTCAAGTCTGTGAACACAAGTTTTGAAGATAAGTATTACTTTCGAATTTTCTAGTGCACCTTAAAACTTACTGAGCCTGGAGAAAGCTAGTCTGATCGCTGAACTCCTCCAGCAGGAAGATAGTTTTTCTATCGCACTCGCTGGCTCCTTCCAGAGTTTCGAAAAACTGCTGATTTGGGTATTTTCCATTGGAGAGGTAGTCAGATTGACTGGTCGTTTGCTTGTCGGTTTCAGTTTTGATCTGTTGCTGGTATCCGGAGCTCTGCTGATTTGATTGCTGATGGTAGTTTTGGGACGCTCCATTATTCACCTGTTGCTGATAACTTGAGCTGTACGATGATGATCCACTTGTTTGTTGAGGACGACCCGGTTCTTTGTAGTCGACGTAAACAGGATTCTTGTAACCATGCTCTTTGTAACCGTATCTATCGGAGCTGTACTGATTTTGAGAATCCTGATATCCAGAGACAGAGTTTCCATAGTAGGGTCGATAGCGATGTGCTTCGATTGCTCCCAAACAAAAAGCAAAACCAAGGACACTAAACAGCTTCATCCTGCAGAATTTCTTTCACTTTTAAACTTCAAAAACACTGAGAAATTTCCCGAATCTATCCCAACCGTAGCAAGGTCAAGGATACACTGATATCAGTCTCTGCGCTGAGGAACCTTTAAATAGGGCCAAAGGTCGAATCAGGTTTGTTTGACGTTTTACGACCTTCACCCATTCCTAATTGATGCTCCCTTTCTTACGTGTTCTTTCGATCAATCGTTTTCCAGCTTACAGAAGGGCTTGGATCGTTATTTATTGCCTCCAGTCAGTGATGGGCAGTTTCATAGAATTCGTTCTAGCAGGGCTTTGGTTCGAACTTCGAGCAATGAAAAGTGCAATCAATGCATTTTTATCGCCCATTTCTGATCTCCGGCTATTTGTCCACAATTCCGGTTTAGGATCGAAATTAGGATACCAGTGTTAATATCTTGTTCAACCGCTTAGAATCTATGTAGGTGATTTGGTGGTGGTTTTGATGCTTCTTTTATCTGACAGCTTTTACTTTTGCCGCTTTCGTATAAGTCATGACGACAATCGTATCAAAATTACATTAAGTCAAGCTTATGTAAAAACTGGATACCTTCTTACATGCAACTGTCATAGAAGAAAAAAAATCAGCACATTTTTACCAAGCTCCAACTATTAAAGTTCAGAAACTTTTTTTCATAAATTTGTTGATTTCATTTGATCTCTTATTTCTATTTTACACGAATACAAAAGACTGAAATAACAAGTATAGATATTTATGAAAAATAAAATATCACAAAGGCGTTAGAACAAAAAATTGCAAACATGGAAAAAATGCAAAAATTACAAAAAATAGAAAATTGGCAAAAAAGAAAAATTTAAGACTAAATAAGAAAAATTACGAAAATGGCGAAAAAGCCAAAAAATCTAAAAAATAAAAAGTTTCTACATTTAACTAGAAATTAATAAAATAATTAAAAAATGAAATTAAAATATCAAAAGTTCTTCTGAACTTTGAACCATGTCGATATAAAGGACAAAAGGTTCAACCTTATCAGAATAAACAGATGCATAATCAATTCCAAGTTCCTCAAACTGCTTCAGGTAACCCAGGGCTCATTTTCATTTTTATTCAAAAAGTTCCATTTCTGAATGTAGTGCGTTCAAGCTTGACTATGAGAAATCAAAAGCGCAATAAAAATCGGTTCGATTTTTTAACCATAACTTGTCACGAATTCTGGTTCAATAGCACAACCAAGATCAGACAGGAACTATAAAATTACAAGGAACGTGATTTTATGGAGTTCAGATCGATTTCATTTCAGCATCGCTTTCCTTTAGGATGCACTGCCTACCTGTAAAGGATGTGCAATAAACCCGGATTAGAATCCAGCTCTATGATGCAACCCATTCAGTGATCGTTGGAAAACGTGAGAAAGGAAACATCAAAATAGAACCTTGAACCAGATTCGTTTTGTGGGCCGATTGAATGGTTCTTCAGCAGCTTGACTGATGCCAGTGTGGATTTTATAGTGGGATTGGGAATAACTGACCAGTGACAGGAATTTTTGAATCAGGGAAAAAGACAAGTAAAATCACAGAAGAGGGAAAAAAGATGTAAGTAAATAATTCAATGTTGAACCATGATCAGTCTTAATTCTGCGCATTTAGATATCTCACAAACAATTAACCCTTCGCTTCATAAAGTAACAAATTTGCAACAATTAATGTATGGAAAAAGAAAAAAACGAATTTTATTTTAATTTTTATTTCTCGATGTAACTCTTGCACTCTCTCTTGATTTGCTCCTTCTTAGTCCTTGCTCTTATCTTTGTTCCCGCTCTTGTTCTCACGCTTGCTCTTGCTCTAGCTCTTGCTCTTGCTCTGGCTTTTGCTCTGGCATTTGCTCTGGCTCTGGCTCACGCTTTTGCTCTTGCTCTGGCTCTTGCTCTGGCTCTTGCTCTGGCTCTTGCTGTGGCTCTTGCTCCGGCTCTTTCTCTGGCTTTTGCTCTGGCTCTTGCTGTGGCTCTTGCTGTGGCTCTTGCTCTTGCTCTTCCTCTTGCCTTTGCTCTCTCTCTTGCCCTTGTCCTTGCTCTTGCTCTGGCTCTTGCCTTGCTTTTGCTCTTATCTTTTTCTCTAGCTCTTGCTCTTGCTTTTGCTCTGGCTCTTGCTCTAACTCTTGCTCAGACTCTTGCTCTGGCTCTTGCTCTGGCTCGTGCTCTTGCTCTTGCACTGACTCTTGCTCTGGCTCTTGCTTTTAATCTCGCTCTTGCTCTTGCTGTGGCCCTTGCCCTTGCTCTTGCTCTGGCTCTTGCCTTGCTTTTGCTCTTATCTTTTTCTCTGGTTCTTGCTCTTGCTCTTGCTTTGTCTCTTGCTCTTGCTCTTGTTCTGACTCTTACTCTGGCTCTTGCTCTGGCTCTGGCTCTTGCCATGCTTTGCTCTTATCTCTTGCTCTGGCCTTTGCTCTTGCTTTGTCTCTTGCTCTGGCTCTTGCTTTGGCTCTTATCTTTTGCTCTGGCTTTTGCTCTTATCTCTTGCTCTTGTTCTTGCTCTTGCTCTTGCTTTGTCTCTTGCTCTTGCTCTTATTCTGGCACTTGCTCTGGCACTTGCTCTGGCTCTTGCTCTTGCTCTTGCTCTTGCTCTGACTCTTGCTGTGGCTCTTGCTTTTGCTCTTGATCTTGCTCTGCTCTTGCTCTGGCTCTTGCTCTGGCTCTTGCTCTGGCTCTTGCTCTGGCTCTTGCTCTGGCTCTTGCTCTGGCTCTTACTCTGGCTCTGACTCTTGCCATGCTTTGCTCTTATCTCTTGCTCTGGCCTTTGCTCTTGCTTTGTCTCTTGCTCTGGCTCTTGCTTTGGCTCTTGCTGAGACTTATGCTCTTACTATTCCTCTTGTCTTTGCTCTGGCTCTGACTCTTGCTCTAGCTTTTGGTCTGGCTCTTGCTCTTGCTCTGGCTCTTGTTCTGGCTCTTGCTCTGACTCTTGCTCTGGCTCTTATTTCTTGTTCTGACCCTTGCTCTTGTAGTGGCTTTTGCTCTGGCCCTCCCTCTTGCCTTTGCTCTTGCTCTTGTTCTTGCTCTGGCCCTTGCCCTTGCCCTTGCCCTTGCCCTTGCCCTTGCCCTTGCCCTTGCCCTTGCCCTTGCCCTTGCCCTTGCCCTTGCCCTTGCCCTTGCCCTTGCCCTTGCCCTTGCCCTTGCCCTTGCCCTTGCCCTTGCCCTTGCCCTTGCCCTTGTACTTCCACTTGCTCTAGCTCTTACTCATGATCTCAATTCTTGCTCTTACTGAAGCTTTTAATAGAGGTTTTTTAATTTCCATTCGTACAATCTTCCTTCCGATCATTTCTTGTCGTATGGCATTTCTTTTGGTGTTTTTTTTTTGTTCTCTGTCTTAAAATTACTTTCCATTTATTAGATTGTGTTTAATTTTTTTGTCTTACCTGTTTCATTTGTCTTCGTCTTTCCTTTTTCGTTTTTTCCACTCTATTTTCTTTTTTTTTACAAACACGATTTTTTTTTGTTTTGCCATCGTCATCTTGACATAAGTTCTATTTTCCTTTTGGCTTGTCTTTTTGTATGAATCTATTTTCTTTTTTTTTCTTTTTGAGTGCCTCAAATTTTGCCAGTCATGGTCGAACGACGATTCGCTAATCAAACTACTGAGTTTATATCCAGCACAGTTAACCCACTGGATTTGAGCTATGAAAACTTTCAGGGGGGATAAGTTCTGATCTCATTCGTTGTAATCGGCACGGAAGAAAATTTCCTTTCGATGGTGAATTTTTCCTTCAGAAAAACTATCAAGAAATAGTCTATTTCGCTAATTGCCTACCTCTAGTCGTTTATCATTCACGTGTCTACAACAGTTGGGGGTTAGGAATTCTAATTCGTCACACCTAATAATCTCTGAATCCGAAGTTTACGAAAAAAAAATGTTCAGAGAAAAACCAAAAGAAAAATTCAAATGCAATATTTTGGGCTCCATGATAAATGATGAATATGATCAAGTCATTCAAGCTTAGCCTAGCTAAGCGTTTGGCTGAGTGAGAATTTGTCTTTGGTTTTTCTATAATACAGAGCTAAACCAGATTTTCCCTAAACCACCTCGGTCGAATAGATTGTCAAGCTATTCGAAAATCGATGCGCCAAAACTTGTCGTTCGATCGATGCTCGCGAGATTCTCGCTGATGAGCAATTGAATTAGCATATTTCGATCCAGTGGACCAGAATCCACATACATTAACAGGGAAAAAAATCTTTTTTAGCAAGAGTCATCCTGTGACTTCCTCGGGGCTCTCTCTAGGAAGATGGAAGACGAGTCCGAAAATTAGGTCGAAATTTCACCAGGGAATATTTAATCTATTGCCACCTGGACGGAGGATTTCAGTCTTGGCTGCAGTGTGTCGAGCTCAACAACAAGTCCAGAGATAGCCTGGAGTGATATTCGGAACAGTTTTGGGGAAATTTCTCTGGGGACTAGAATCATGACTCGTGTGAAAGCGGGTCTACTGCTGTTAATTTTTCTGGTGGCGGGAATAGTGGAACTGTCAAATGCTGACCAAAGCGAACAGGAACTGAACCTGCGATCCAGCGATGCTTCGTCACGGAAAATTAAGAAGAAAGGTATTAGGTGAGAATCGTGTGAATTTTGGGAACCTTTTTTAAATTCTTATTTTAAGTTCTAAGTGTCATTCAAAAGTGCTTCGACTAGTTAATGTTGTTGCTTATTTTTGTTTCATTCAACAGGAAAAAAATTAACCCACACACAAAATTGGAAAACATCTCCTGGAAGACTTTCGATATGGAGTACGATCCGAATCTGCTGAACCACATCCTAGATGAGCAATTGCAGTTGAACAGAACTATGAGGCATACATCATCCAAGGCAACGGACACGTAAGTTGATGCCGGCAGCTTGGAGACAATGAAAGAATACCTTCTAATCAATTTTTTCTACCATTTTTCTTTTTTCGAATTTTCTCCAGGGAATGCAACAGTGTGACCTCGATCGTGTCCAGCTACCTGACATCGGCAGGTGTCAATGTGATTCTGCTGGTCAATGGCCTAGATTCGTCTCAGACGACAACCTGTGCGCCGGAAATCACGACAACAACGCCAGATCCACCCCAAGCTTCGAGACTACATTTCTACTATAACGGTGAAAAACATCTTCTGAAATGAAATAAAATAAAGCCTTGATTCAAGTGAAATCATACGTCTCAGATTGATAATCCGAACACAAATTACCTCTGCTGTTGCAGCGAATTTGATCAATCCGAAATTTAATAGTGATTTATGAATTCTAATTTCCATTAAGCGATTCTAAGTTTGGAGTTTGAATCGAGGTCGAGGTTTGATGAAAAAATTAGGCAAATCCGATTAATTATTAAAATCTGGAAAAACCGAAAATTTATTAAAAAAAATATCCGTTGCAACTAAAAAATTGGTTAAAATTTCAAATTTTTTTGAAGTAGTTTTCCAATTAATTAGAGACTCGATTTTTTTTTCATTTCGAGTTATATTCTACAATTTTACCGTTCAAAATTGTTATTTTTAATGTAAGTGCGGTCGGTTATTGATGAAAAGTGCATTGGCTTTATTAAATGGATTATAGCATAAGGTCAGGATTAATATCATCATTTTAAAAGACGATCGAAATACAAGTGTTTTGATCAGTCACGGTCAAGTTGAATTTCGAAACAGACCATTTATATTTTGTAATTTGGCTCAAATAAAATTTCCCTGTGTACAATTTCAGCTCAATTAGACTAAATTTAAGAGTGCCTGAAAGCGCTGAAAATTTGACAGTTGCTATATTTAATAAACCACAGTTCGCTTCAAACGACATGGTAACCGTGTGAATGTTTAACAATGTTTGACACAAAATTTGAGGATAGTTCGCTTCGGTCCGGTTTCCAGGATTTCATTGAGAAAAAATCGGATTTTTTCACTTTATTTGTAAAATCTTACAAAAAACTACAAAAATTAAAATATAAATGAAACTTCAACGACAAATTTGTCATAAAAAATTCAAGAATAAAAAAATTTCAAAAATGAGAAAATTCAATTACAATACCGAATTTCTTGAAAAACCAAATCATTCGAATTTCAATAAAATAAATAAGTCTAACTTGACGATTGGCAGGCCATTTATCATTTCGCTTATCATTAATCATAAAAATTTCCTTTATTTTTTGTTGATATGGCAGTTGATGATCCCCTCTCTCAGCCATTCTCTCATCATTAACATACATATGATCACCATCTGCTGCTTCATTAATAGCTTAACCACTATGGACTCAGTTATTTGATAAATCTGATATCTACAACGAATCAACCAATAGTTTTTTTTTTTTTTTGTTCGACCGATTGTTGCATATTTATGTGGGACTAATCTGTTTTATTAAATATCGGCGATAGGAAGCTGGTTCGAAAAAAAAACGTCTCTGTTCCATCCCAAGAGATGCAGTTTAGGATGGAATCTACTCCAGTTTGAAAGTACTTTCTCTAGCGAATTTCACAATGGAGTGAAACCTAGTTTAAACACTAACCGAAGATTTCTGAGAATTGCGCAATAGAAGATAGATCTTGGATTTTCAGTCATATTGGTCTCTCAGTTTATTATACATCAGTATCGCAATTTGAAAATGGTGGATATTTAGATTCATAAGGATTGTCATTTCGACAATTTGAATGTAATCATTTTTGTCATTTTTCACAATTAGTTTATTAGAGTAGAAATTGTTCTTACAATCAATTTCCTTTAGGCAATAAAATCATTTTTTTTAAACTTTTGCAAATTTTTTCATTTTTGTCATTTTTGACAAATTAGCCAATTTTGTTATTTTGGTCCATTTGGAATATTTGTCAATTTTGTCCTTTTTGTCATTTTTGTCATTTTTGTCATTTTTGTCATTTTTGTCATTTTTGTCATTTTTGTTATTTTTGTCATTTTTGTCATTTTTGTAGTTTTTGTCATTTTTATCATTTTTGTCATTTTTATCGTTTTTGTCATTTTTGTAATTTTTGTAATTTTTATCATTTTTATCATTTTTAACATTTTTGTCATTTTTGTCATTTTTATCATTTTTGTCATTTTTGTAATTTTTGTAATTTTTGTAATTTTTGTAATTTTTTTCATTTTTGTCATTTTTGTCATTTTTGTCATTTTTGTCATTTTTGTCATTTTTGTCATTTTTGTCATTTTTGTCATATTTGTCATTTTTGTCATTTTTGTCATTTTTGTCATTTTTGTCATTTTTGTCATTTTTGTCATTTTTGTCATTTTTGTCATTTTTGTCATTTTTGTCATTTTTGTCATTTTTGTCATTTTTGTCATTTTTGTCATTTTTGTCATTTTTGTCATTTTTGTCATTTTTGTCATTTTTGTCATTTTTGTCATTTTTGTCATTTTTGTCATTTTTGTCATTTTTGTCATTTTTGTCATTTTTGTCATTTTTGTCATTTTTGTCATTTTTGTCATTTTTGTCATTTTTGTCATTTTTGTCATTTTTGTCATTTTTGTCATTTTTGTCATTTTTGTCATTTTTGTCATTTTTGTCATTTTTGTCATTTTTGTCATTTGTATTTCATTTTTGTCATTTTTGTCATTTTTGTCATTTTTTGTCATTTTTGTCATTTTTGTCATTTTTGTCATTTGTATTTCATTTTTGTCATTTTTGTCATTTTTTGTCAATTTTGTCATTTTTGTCATTTCTGTCATTTTTGTCATTTTTGTCATTTTTGTCATTTTTGTCATTTTTGTCATTTTTGTCATTTTTGTCATTTTTGTCATTTTTGTCATTTTTGTCATTTTTGTCATTTTTGTCATTTTTGTCATTTTTGTCATTTTTGTCATTTTTGTCATTTTTGTCATTTTTGTCATTTTTGTCATTTTTGTCATTTTTGTCATTTTTGTCATTTTTGTCATTTTTGTCATTTTTGTCATTTTTGTCATTTTTGTCATTTTTGTCATTTTTGTCATTTTTGTCATTTTTGTCATTTTTGTCATTTTTGTCATTTTTGTCATTTTTGTCATTTTTGTCATTTTTGTCATTTTTGTCATTTTTGTCATTTTTGTCATTTTTGTCATTTTTGTCATTTTTGTCATTTTTGTCATTTTTGTCATTTTTGTCATTTTTGTCATTTTTGTCATTTTTGTCATTTTTGTCATTTTTGTCATTTTTGTCATTTTTGTCATTTTTGTCATTTTTGTCATTTTTGTCATTTTTGTCATCTTTGTCATCTTTGTCATCTTTGTCATTTTTGTCATTTTTGTCATTTTTGTCATTTTTGTGATTTTTGTCATTTTTGTCATTTTTGTCATTTTTGTCATTTTTGTCATTTTTGTCATTTTTGTCATTTTTGTCATTTTTGTCATTTTTGTCATTTTTGTCATTTTTGTCATTTTTGTCATTTTTGTCATTTTTGTCATTTTTGTCATTTTTGTCATTTTTGTCATTTTTGTCATTTTTGTCATTTTTGTCATTTTTGTCATTTTTGTCATTTTTGTCATTTTTGTCATTTTTGTCATTTTTGTCATTTTTGTCATTTTTGTCATTTTTGTCATTTTTGTCATTTTTGTCATTTTTGTCATTTTTGTCATTTTTGTCATTTTTGTCATTTTTGTCATTTTTGTCATTTTTGTCATTTTTGTCATTTTTGTCATTTTTGTCATTTTTGTCATTTTTGTCATTTTTGTCATTTTTGTCATTTTTGTCATTTTTGTCATTTTTGTAATTTTTGTCATTTTTGTCATATTCGTCATTGTCGTCATTGTCGTCATTTTTGTCATTTTTGTCATTTTTGTCATTTTTGTCATTTTTGTCATTTTTGTCATTTTTGTCATTTTTGTCATTTTTGTCATTTTTGTCATTTTTGTCATTTTTGTCATTTTTGTCATTTTTGTCATTTTTGTCATTTTTGTCATTTTTGTCATTTTTGTCATTTTTGTCATTTTTGTCATTTTTGTCATTTTTGTCATTTTTGTCATTTTTGTCATTTTTGTCATTTTTGTCATTTTTGTCATTTTTGTCATTTTTATCATTTTTGTCATTTTTGTCATTTTTGTCATTTTCGTCATTTTTGTCATTTTTGTCATTTTTGTCATTTTTGTCATTTTTGTCATTTTTGTCATTTTTGTCATTTTTGTCATTTTTGTCATTTTTGTCATTTTTGTCATTTTTGTCATTTTTGTCATTTTTGTCATTTTTGTCATTTTTGTCATTTTTGTCATTTTTGTCATTTTTGTCATTTTTGTCATTTTTGTCATTTTTGTCATTTTTGTCATTTTTGTCATTTTTGTCATTTTTGTCATTTTTGTCATTTTTGTCATTTTTGTCATTTTTGTCGTTTTTGTCGTTTTTGTCATTTTTGTCATTTTTGTCATTTTTGTCATTTTTGTCATTTTTGTCATTTTTGTCATTTTTGTCATTTTTGTCATTTTTGTCATTTTTGTCATTTTTGTCATTTTTTGTCATTTTTGTCATTTTTGTCATTTTTGTCATTTTTGTCATTTTTGTCATTTTTGTCATTTTTGTCATTTTTGTCATTTTTGTCATTTTTGTCATTTTTGTCATTTTTGTCATTTTTGTCATTTTTGTCATTTTTGTCATTTTTGTCATTTTTGTCATTTTTGTCAATTTTGTCATTTTTGTCATTTTTGTCATTTTTGTCATTTTTGTCATTTTTGTCATTTTTGTCATTTTTGTCATTTTTGTCATTTTTGTCATTTTTGTCATTTTTGTCATTTTTGTCATTTTTGTCATTTTTGTCATTTTTGTCATTTTTGTCATTTTTGTCATTTTTGTCATTTTTGTCATTTTTGTCATTTTTGTCATTTTTGTCATTTTTGTCATTTTTGTCATTTTTTGTCATTTTTGTCATTTTTGTCATTTTTGTCATTTTTGTCATTTTTGTCATTTTTGTCATTTTTGTCATTTTTGTCATTTTTGTCATTTTTGTCATTTTTGTCATTTTTGTCATTTTTGTCATTTTTGTCATTTTTGTCATTTTTGTCATTTTTGTCATTTTTGTCATTTTTGTCATTTTTGTCATTTTTGTCATTTTTGTCATTTTTGTCATTTTTGTCATTTTTGTCATTTTTGTCATTTTTGTCATTTTTGTCATTTTTGTCATTTTTGTCATTTTTGTCATTTTTGTCATTTTTGTCATTTTTGTCATTTTTTTGTCATTTTTGTCATTTTTGTCATTTTTGTCATTTTTGTCATTTTTGTCATTTTTGTCATTTTTGTCATTTTTGTCATTTTTGTCATTTTTGTCATTTTTGTCATTTTTGTCATTTTTGTCATTTTTGTCATTTTTGTCATTTTTGTCATTTTTTTCATTTTTGTCATTTTTGTCATTTTTGTCATTTTTGTCATTTTTGTCATTTTTGTCATTTTTGTCATTTTTGTCATTTTTGTCATTTTTGTCATTTTTGTCATTTTTGTCATTTTTGTCATTTTTTTGTCATTTTTGTCATTTTTGTCATTTTTGTCATTTTTGTCATTTTTGTCATTTTTGTTATTTTTGTCATTTTTGTCATTTTTGTCATTTTTGTCATTTTTGTCATTTTTGTCATTTTTGTCATTTTTGTCATTTTTTTCATTTTTGTCATTTTTGTCATTTTTGTCATTTTTGTCATTTTTGTCATTTTTGTCATTTTTGTCATTTTTGTCATTTTTGTCATTTTTGTCATTTTTGTCATTTTTGTCATTTTTGTCATTTTTGTCATTTTTGTTATTTTTGTCATTTTATTTATTTTTGTAATTTCCTTGTTTTTCTAATTTTTGTTTTTTTTTTATCATTTTAATCATTGTTGTTAATTTTGTGATGGGAAAATTTGGGGTTAAATAATGTGGGAAAATACAGGAATGGTTTATTTAATTCAAAAAAGTGGTGAAAAAAGTGCCACTTCAAGCAATTAAATCTTAAATTGAAAACAAATAAAATATGTCCATAAATTAAACATCAAAGCGCTGGTTTGACTTTTCCCGATTTAGTAGTCAAAATGCAGCCACGAGTTGCAGTTTTTGAGATAAAAACCCACAGGCACGTGTTGCTGATTCGAGCATTCCAAATTTTACACTAGGCATATTACCATATTTCAACCTGAGCCTCTGATCCAATAATTTATACACAGATGACTAGACTCGCTGGGATGCTACGCATAATTTTTACATCTCCAATATCGATCAGAGCCGCACTCAGGCAGCTGATCGGTCGTTAGAATCAGAAACTATTCGACGGACTTAACTAGCAGGGATTCGCGAAGATGATACCGCGGCGGCCTCTCAAGATTCGCTAAGATGCTCGCGGAAAATTAGCATATTTCGCCGTCCGTTTTGCGTCTTCCGGAGAAATGGTGGAGTCTTTTCTCGAAGCGAGCCCCTTCGGGAAATCAGGTCAAAATTTCGCAAGTTGCCACGAATGGGAATCTTGAATCCAAGGGGATCTTGGCTGGGTCGCAAAAATCTATATTAAATCCCATACCCGGCCGGATCTTGGATCAGTCTTCAGCCGGCGCCGATTTCGAGTGATCGTACCGGGGGAGGAAAATCGTATCAATATCGTCGCGTCGCGAATTTGTCGGTTCGGTTCGGTCGGTTTTTTTTGCGGTATTTCCGAAGGATTATTGGGCCTTGCATCGACTCATATAACAGTGAGAGGAATAGGACTTTATTACTAACTGTGCCTCGAAAAGAATTCAGAAATCCAAAGTAGTTGGAAAATTTTTTGAACGAGAACTTTCTCGTCTGGTGTTTGGATCCGGCCCAGCAGCAGATCCTTCAGGATGGCGCTCAAGCAAGTGTGCCTGTTCCTGTTCGTGTTCGTCTTCGCGGCAACAACCGGGGATCCTAAAGTGAAATTCAGTGATAGTGGAGCAAAGTTCAGGGCCAATGATGTGGTGGCAAGAATTGTGGAAAAATCTGATAATCGGTGAGTTGGGTTAAAGAAGCATACAAATTTGCTAAGGGGAAACACGAGGAAATGACAAACGGGAAATTTGGTGATGATTGGTGGAACATTGCTATCCACAACTTTTAATGTTGGTGAATTCGACGCTTTTAAAATATGATGTCTTGTGATGAGCTGTGCGAAAATTATCACTGTGAAGAAATTTAAGAACAATAAAATTCTAAGGGTCACCATGTGAAAAGTTGGAATATGGATTACCAATTGATGAACAAAGATGGTTGATCAAAGAACGAGTTCGTTGAAAAGCTATCAGTGATGAAGAAAGGGAGTAAGACTTACAACTCTCAATGTTGATTAATATCTACGAAACTGGACAATTCACTGCATAAGCTGTTCTTGAAGTTACAGAAGAATTTAAAAAAGTGGTGGAGGGTCTCAAAAGTTTGACTGGGAAAATAAGGAAAGATTCAAAGCGACGGATACATGTGGTGGAATTTACTCAGAAAACCTAACTGACAGTGACGAAGTGCTTACGAAGCAGTTATCAAAAGTTCTAAGCCAAACTCCAGAACAACGGGAAATTTCAAATTTCTATCGAATGTCGTTGCTGACATCAACTTTATGAATCAGTGGCTTGATTGTGTTTTTACAAAAACTGCGTATGGATTCGGTGTGAAAATGCATTCGGAAATTTAAGGACGTTGGCTAAAATAGGCAGACATGTAAACATATTTGAGTGAAAAGTTGAGACACAGATTTTTAGTAGTGGAATGGCAGCTTTGATCCAATTTTTAAAATAACATGAGTTTAAAGAAGAGAACTCACTGGTATTCAAAAAGTTCAAAGCTAGTGAGCACAATTATGCCAAAGCAACTTTAACTTATTCTTTTGAAAAGAATGCCGACTCACATTTTAGATGAAGAGAAAAATTATCATTCTACAGTAGAATTGAGCAGCTGCTAGGAAAAAGGTGAACCAGACTTAAGAAGTATAAATCTGAATCCGGAAATCCGGAAATCCGGAAAAAAATCAGCATGCAGCAACAGAACCCAGATTCAAGAACGTACCGGAAACAGTACTACGAGAGATGAAATCAACCATAAGAAAATGCACAACTTCGGAATCAGGAAGGATCGAAAAATCCTCACAAGACTTTGAACAGAGCACACAGTTCGAAGTTATTCAGTGATCAAAGTGAAACATTAACATTTCCTACAAGAGACTACCGAAAATAATGCGTTCAAAATCAAAATAAAATTTGAAAAGTGAAAAGAGCAGCACAAATATCCTCGCAAAAAAACATGGACAGTGTGAAAAAACTGAATACGAACGAAGTGCCTTGGACACAGTGAATTCAAACGTTTTTTGATTTTGATTTGGAATTTGTTTATTTGAAAGGGTGCCGTGCGCTATCTCCATTAGGCACCCTTTTTAACGTTTTGTGAAGAAACAGTGGAAAACGATTTATGCATTCATCTGTGATGAAGAAAAACGAAGTTGTAGAAAATAACAATCATTGTGAGCTCATGAAGTTAGTTGTACAATCAAAATCACAGTTAAAAAACCAAAACGCAGAACAAAATTTACAAAATAAAATCCGATCTCAAAAACGAAATTCAACATCCAGAGTCCAAATAAAACTCCAGGATCAATACCCAGTATTCTGAATTTTTCTTTAAAATTCGGAATTCAGTGCTTAGAATGCAAAATTCAAAATTTAGAATTGTGGATCAAAATTTCAATTACAAGAACTGAAAAAAATTCAGAATTGAAGTTCAGAAATCAGAATCGGATTACAAAATAAAAACCAAAATTCGGAATCGAAATTCCTGATTTTTTTTAAATTTTTATCAATAAAAAGAACCGAAATAGAAAATTAGCATATATAGCAATTTATTTATTAGAAATTTATCATTAAAATTAAGAAGAATTCGGAATTAACAATCAAAATGTGAATTCAAAATCTAAAAGTGAATTATGAAACCGAATTCAAAATCAAAAAACAGAATCAGACCTCAAACTGAGAAATTAGAATTCAGAACGAAAATTCCAAATATAATATTTAGAAATCAGAAGTCAGAAACCAGAATCAGCAATCAAAATTCAGAGTTCCAAAACAGAATTCAGGTTCTGAAAAGAGATTCAAAATTCTTCAAATGAAAAAAACAACAAATTTAGGAACCCAAATTAATAATTCCGATTAAAAATTCGTACCTCGGATTCAGTTTCAGAATTCCGAATCTCTTTTTGGGGCGTCTGTTTAGTTTACTTTAAGTGGGTTGATCTTCTGCTTTTTTTAATGTCTTTATTTTAGAGATTTTCAGCTTTCAGCTGGTTCATCTCTTTGATTTTCTGCTTTCAGTCTCTAGTTTTTTAGTAAAAACGAATTGATTTTTACATATCCAACGTTTCGATCCTCATGGGATCTTCATCAGGGACTAAAATTTATTACAAAATTAAGTATACGTCTACTGAATCTAAGTGTTTCCAACCGAAAAAGTTGGCGTTTTTTTGTTCAGTTTGATGCGGCATATCGTTTACTGCTAAATAAAACCCCAGAATCAATACTCAGTGTTCTGCATTCCATTTTATAAATCGGAATTCAGAGCTTAGAACAAAATTTAGAATTGTGGATCAGAATTTAAATAACAAGAACAGAAGAAAAATTCGGAATTGAAAGTTCAGAAATCAGTATCGAAATCCTAAATCAAAACCAAAATCGGAATCGAAATTCCGGATTTTTTTAAAAAAATTTATCAATGAAAAGAACCAGAATAGAAAATTCACAAAATTTAACATTAAAATTAAGAATTCGGAATAAGCACTCAAAATATGAATTCCAAAATCTAAAAGTGAATTGTGAAACCGAATTCAAAATCATAAACAAAATCACAACTCAAACTGAGAAATTAAAATTCAGAATGAAAATTCTAAATTTCAAATTTAGAAATCAGATGTCAGAAACCAGAATCAGCTATCAAAATTCAGAGTTTCAAAACGGAATTCAGGTTCAAAAAAGAAATTCAGAATTCTTCAAATTAAAAAAAAAACAACAAATTTAGAAACCAAAGTTGACAATTCAGATTCAAAATTCGTACTTTGGATTAAGATTCAGAATTCAATATCTCTTTTTGAGGCGACTGTTTAGTTTACTTTTAGTGGGTTGATTTTTGGCTTTCAGTCTCAAGTTTTTTTTAGCAAAAACGACTTTATTTTTACACATTCAACGTTTCGATTCTCATGGGATCATCATCAGGAACTAAAATTTATTACAAAATTAAGTATACGTCTACTGAATCTAAGTGATTCTTACACTGTAAAACTTAAACTGCATTGACACGAATGCCAAAACGTTGGTAAAGTGTCACAAATAAACAAAAAAAATAAAATAAGTGATTCTTACCGAAAAAGTTGTCGTTTTTTTTATTCGGTTTGATACGGCATATCGTTTACTGCTAAATAAAACCCCACAATCAATACTCAGTATTCTGCATTCCATTTTAAAAATCGGAATTCAGAGCTCAGAACAAAACTCAGAATTGTGGATGAGAATTTTAATAAAAAGAACAGAAGAAAAATTCGAAATCGAAGTTCAGAAATCAGAATCGGAGTCCAAAATGAAAACCAAAATTCCGAATCGAAATTCCGGATTTTTTTTTTTTTTTGAATTTTTATCAATAAAAAGAACTGGAATGTAAAATTGACAAATTTTGCATCAAAATTAAGAATTTGGATTTAGCACTCAAAATATGAATCCCAAAATCTAAAAGTGAATTATGAAACCGAATTCAAAATCAAAAACAGAATCAGAACTCAAACTGAGAAATTAGAATTCAGAATGAAAATTCTAAATTTCAAATTTAGAAATCAGAAGTCAGAAACCAGAATCAGCTATCAAAATTCAGAGTTTCAAAACAGAATTCAGGTTCAGAAAAGAGATTCAGAATTCTTCAAATTAAAAAAAAACAACAAATTTGGGAACCCAAATTGACAATTCAGATTAAAAATTCGTACTAAGGATTCAGATTCAGAATTCCGAATCTCTTTTTGGGGCGACTATTTAGTTTACTTGCAGTGGGTTGATTTTCGACTTTCAGTCTCAAGTTTTTTAGCAAAAACGACTTTGTTTTTACACATTCAACGTTTCGATCCTTTTGGCATCTTCGGTTTGATACGGCATATCGTTTACTGCTAAATAAAACCCCCGAATCAATACTCAGTGTTCTGCATTCCATTTTAAAAATCCGAATTCAGAGCTTAGAACAAAATTCAGAATTGTGGATCAGAATTTTAATAACAAGAACAGAAGAAAAATTCGGAATTGAATGTTCAGAAATCAGTATCGAAATCCAAAATCAAAACCAAAATCGGAATCGAAATTCTGGATTTTTTTTAAAAAATTTTATCAATGAAAAGAACCAGAATAGAAAATTCACAAAATTTAGCATTAAAATTAAGAAGAATTCGAAATTAACACTCAAAATGTGAATTACAAAATCTAAAAGAGAATTATGAAACCGAATTTAAAATCAAAAACAGAATCAGAACTCAAACTGAGAAATTAGAATTCAGAATGAAAATTCTAAATTTCAAATTTAGAAATCAGAAGTCAGAAACCAGAATCAGCTATCGAAATTCAGAGTTTCAAAACGGAACTCAGGTTCAGAAAAGAGATTCAGAGTTCTTCAAATTAAAAAACAACAAATTTAGGAACCAAAATCGACAAATCAAATTGAAAATTCGAAATTCGGATTCAGGTTCAGAACTCCGAATCTCTTTTTAGGGCGACTGTTTAGTTTACTTGTAGTGGGTTGATTTTCGGCTTGCAGTCTCAAGTTTTTTAGTAAAAACGAATTGACTTTTACCTATCCAACGTTTCGATCCTCATGGGATCTTCATCATTCTGAATTCTAATTTCTCAGTTTGAGTTCTGATTCTGTTTATGATTTTGAATTCGGTTTCACAATTCACTTTTAGATTTTGGAATTCATATTTTGAGTGCTAATTCCGAATTCCTTATATTAATGCTAAATTTTGTGAATTTTCCATTCCGGTTCCTTTTATTGATAAAAATTAAAAAAAAATCCGGAATTTCGATTCCAAATTTTGGTTTTCATTTTGAGTTTTGATGCTGATTTCTGAACTCCGATTTCGAATTTTTCTTCTGCTCTTATTATTAAAATTCTGATCCACAATTCTGAATTTTGTCCTAAGCTCTGAATTCCGATTTTTAAAATGGCATGCAGAACACTGAGTATTAATTCTGGAGTTTTATTTATCAGTAAACGACACGCCGTATCAAACCAGACAAAAAAACGACAACCTTTTCTGTAAGAATTACTTAAATTCAGTAGACGTATACTTAATTTTGTAATAAATTTTATTCCCTGATGAAGATCATATAACGATCGAAACGTTGGATATGTAAAAATAAAGTCGTTTTTACTAAAAAAAAAACTAGAGACTGAAAGCCAAAAATCAACCCAACTGAAGAAAATAAGAATAAGAATTCAAAATCATAATTCAGAATTATGATTATTTTTTTTAAATTCAGAATATGAACTCAGAAATCAATATCAAAATTCAGAATCAGAGTTAAGAATAAGGAATTCGGAATCAGAATTGAGAATGAGTGAGTCAGCATCAATATTCACAATTAACACGGGAGTTGAGAATCAAAATTAAGAAATTAGGAACATATAAAAATTCAGAATCTCAATTTAAAAATCAAAACTCGAAATTATTGTTTGCCCGGATATTTAAAATAAAATTTGGGGAAAGTCCGGTCCAGCCCGGTTGTCCGGATTTCATTGGAAAAGCCCGAATTTTTCCCGGGTTAACTCTTATTCTTATTTTAAAATCAAAATTAAAAAAAAAAAATCGTGTTATAAATTTTTTTAGGTACAGAAAACGATGAACCAGCTGAAAGCTGAAAGTCTCTATAATATAGACATTAAAAAAAATATTTTTGATGTATGCGTCCAACCAAAATGTTTCGAACAAATTTCAAAAAAAAAATATTATAAAAATTAACCTTATTTATATTCAAAAACAATCAAAAATAAATCAGCGAATGAGATTACAAAATAAGCGTTCAGACGAAGGATTGAGGTTCAGAATTCTCAAAAAAAAAAAAAAAAGTAAATCCATATGAGATTCAGAGCTAAGAATCTGATCCAGAATTAAGAATGAAAATTAAAAATTCACAAAATTCAGAGTTGAGAATTCAAAATCTGAAATCAAAAGTGAAAACTAAAAATGAGAATTCTGATATCAAATTCAAAACCGAACAAAAACTCAGATTCATGAAACAAAATATAAAATCAGAACTTAGGTTCAGAATATAAATTCAGAATCAGAATTCAGAAATCATAAAACAATAGAACAGAAGTCAGAAATCAGGAGCCTAATTCAGAATTCAGAGTCCAGAAACCGAATTAAGATTCAAAACTCTCAATTAAAAAAAGCAAACTTAGGAACCAGAATTGAGAATTTGGATTTAGAATTCAGATCAGAATCAGAATTAAGAATCCGAATTAAGAATCAGATTCTGAATTAACAGTCAGAGTCTGAATTAAGAAACAGAGTCTGAATTAAGAATCCGAAATTTTTTCGGGGGTAAATTTTTCGGCTATCAGTCAACTTCAATAGCAAAGACGACTATTTATTTAAGATCCGACTATTTATTTTGGATCTTAAATAGTTTTTGGATCTTAAAGTTGACTGATAGCCGAAAAATTTACTCCCGAAAAACTTATTTACCAGTCGAAAATCGATACCGAGAATCAGAACTCACAATTAGAGATTCAGACTCGCAATTCGTAATCAGAACCAGAATTCAGAATCGAAAAACCTTTTAATTGATTTCTGTAAGTTTATTTTCGGCATATCGGTGAAAATGTATATTCTTGAGGAAAGAATATCAGATTTGAAAATTGATAAAAATTAATAGAAAAGATTATTTCCCTAAGAATATAAATTCTTACCGATATTTCGAAAATAAATTTACAAGAATCGAAAAATCAAAATTAAAAAATTTATAGTCGAAACGAAGAATTAAAAATCTGGATTCGAAAATCAAGCAGAATCAATACTTAACGAAAAAATTCAAAAATCAGAAATAATAAATCCAAAATCATAAGCCTGAAATCAGCACCAACAATCATGATTTAGGATACAGAATTCAGAAACAAGATTCAATTTCAAATTCTTATTGGGAATTCTTTGATTTGAGAAATGGAAATTTGAGAAACAAAAATCAGAATCAGAATACACAATCAGATTACAATAACTCTGAATCCGAATCAAAAGATAGAATCAGAATTCAAATCAGAGTTCAGAATCAGAAATCCGAACAAGGATTCAGAATCAAAATTCAAAACCTGGATTCAGAATCAGAATAAAAAAGCTGAAATCAGTATGTGAAAGGCAGACTCAAAATTTCGAATCAAAACTTTTAATGAAAATTCAGAATTCACCAAATTCAGAATTTCAATTTAAAAACTTCACAATCTGAATGCTACAATAAAAGCTCGAAATGAGAATTCTGATACCGAAATGAAAATCGAAAACCGAATTCTGAATTCAAAATATCCAACTATCAATATATCTAAAATTTCTTATTTCTCAGGCACAATCTGGATTTCTTGTTGATGTGGAAAGAAAGATATTTAGTGTATTTATCACATTTGTATTGAATATCTTCTATGTGATTTTTAAAAGTAAGATTCCGATCAAAAACTGAATTCAGAATTTAAAATATCGAAATATTAAAGTACCTAAACTTTCTTATTTCTCAGGCACAATCTGGATTTCCTGTTGATGTAAGAATAAAGAGATTTAGTGTTTTGATCACATTTGTATTAAATATCTTCAATGTGATTTCTAAAAGTAAGATTCCGATCAAATGTAAGTCCGAAGTATTTTACGTGACCAGACCATTCTAAAGAAACCCCATTAAAAGTTATGGAATGATTTTCATTAGGTTTAAAAAAATTTAGCACTTGGCTTATGGGGAAATAAAATAAGTTGGGTTTCGGAAGCGTTAGGAGAAATTTTCAACATTCTCAAGTAATTCAAAAAGGAATTTAAATTTTGTTGCAATCTACTGCGTATCATCCGTAAATTTCGACCTTTGGCTGAAAGAAAAGTATCATCAGCAAACAATCTTCTGCCTTTCCCTCGTGGTCATCAGGAAGATCAGAAGTAAAAATGTTGTATAAAATTGGCTCAAGTTTACTGCCCTGAGGAACACTAGCTCTAATAAGTGTCCTTTCAGAGCATGAATTTTGATAGCTTTCTTGCAAAGTTTGGCAAGTTAGATAAATTTGAATCATTTTGAAAAGATATACAGGAAAATAAAAAAAACTAATTTAGCTACTAAGCTCTAAACCTTTGTGCCAAACACTGTCAAAAGCATTTTCAATATCTAGAAGAGAGAGACCAGTTGAAAAACCTAGCGTTAATAATATTAGTTACACTCAAAAGTTGATGTGTAGTAGAATGTCCATGATGAAAACTAAATTGTTCATCAGGGAAAATAGAATTATGATTAATGTGAATTATCATTCTATTCAAAACACTCTCGAATAGTTTACTTAAAGAAGGAAGCAAACTAACCTGTAGGCTCTGAAGCACTTTTTCCAGGTTTCAAAATTGGAGTTACTTTGGCATTTTTCCATTTATTTGGAAAATAAGCCAAGTGAAAACATTTATTGAAGATTTTCACTAAAAAATTTAAATTGCTATCAGGCAACTTCTTAATAAGAATATAGAAAATCCCATCTTCCACCGGAGCTTTCATAAATAAAAAAAAAATTAACAATATAAAAATAATAAAAAATTTCAGGCAACTTTTCATTAAAAATATGAAAAATACCGTTTTCGGCTGAAACTTTCATATTATTGTATTTTTTTTTTTTTTGAAAATCAATTTAAGTTCATCAATATTTGTCTCACAAGAACTTTCAAAACATTGTACTTAGAAAGAATATCATCAAATTTCAGAAAAAAAATTGAGCATCAATTGGACGTATAATGGTTAAATTAATATCAAACTCAGATATTCGAACTAATTTATTTAACCTTTTTTTGGATTAGTTTAAATAAGTTAATCACCTTCTTTCAAAGTAGGAATTTGATTACAGCCGTTGTAATTGGAGGAATGATTACCTGCGCAATTCGCACACTTGAAGAATTCAGATTGTGGTTTATCGCTACCAAGGAGGTATTTATATCTGTCATGTTCAAATGAGTCGCAAAACATGTATCTAGCATACGTTCAATAATTTTTAGTGCCGTGACAAAAAGCTTGTCAACGACGACATTGAATTATATCTTGAAGAAAATTGGCAAAAGATTTTCTAAACGGTTTAAATTTTATTCCACAATGAAACATGAGACAATCCTTTTCAAGAATTTCCAATTTATCAACCTGCTCCATTTCTAAAATGGATCAAATAAAGCTCAGTAGCAAAACCAACACTACTGGTATTATTCGTGTTGATCCTTTTTCTCATTTGAATTAGGTACTTGAATCGGAGAAAACCCTTACAATGAATTAAATTAGGCTTTGATGAGATGGTGTCTGTTCGCCGGTGAGACCATGAAGTACAACTTTAAATGGACGATCACTTTTAGTGTCGTAGGTAAAACCAAAAGGCACTAATGCTTTTAGATATTCAAATAATTTAATTCAATTTTTGAATATCATCGAAAGATTCCTCCAATATACGGGTAGTTTCCCCTTTACATTAGACAGAAGTGATGATTTCATGGTGTGACCGTGACCGTAATTGGTAGAACCTTTTGATTTTTAAGAGTATAAGAAGAAAAAGGTTTCTTATTACTCTTATCAGAATTAAATGTGAACATTTCCTTATCACCGATGTTATGAAGACATCGAATGAATTGGAAATTTCAACTTTTTGGACCGATGGACCAGAATTAGGTTCGGCAATTCTTTTTCTTCCGGCTTTTGCGCCGGCCAATGACTTCCCCGGGCTGTGGATAGAAAAAAGTAATATTGGGAAAAGAAAATGAAAATTATTTTGCACTGAAAAGTGCTTATTGAAAAACAAGTAAGAAAATAAAAAAAATGTAGAAGTTCCTGCTTATTTAACCATAGAGAACAGCTATAATATGTGCATTACATCATTCTTTCATGTTCAGACACTCAAATAGTCTATTGCCTAATTGGATGAAACTTGAAAAAGAAGATAAAATCGTTTTAAAATGCATTTTAAAATTTTTTGCCAAAAGCTGAAAACCAGTCACTGTGGGGGCATAATGATAACCCCCTTGGGGCAGCATAAGCACCATTAATCGAGACACGATGAGCGTTTTCTGCCGTGGATTCTAGCAGCGAATTCGACTCGATGAAGTCAACTGAATAATAGAGTTACAGCTCGACTTGTTTCATCTGACGATTTGGCCTATTGGTAAGATGTCGGAGAGGTAATCAGTAGACTCGAGTTCGTTTCCTGGTCAAGGTGATTTTTTTTATTTATCATTGATGATCGATGCATTTTGCACTAAACGGTGAGGCGTAGATTCATCAAACAAAGGAATAACAAAATAATCGAGGTCTGTTTGTAGAATTCAAAGAATTAACACATGCTCATACATTATGTTCCAGGTGTTTTGTTTGACGGATGATGCTACCAGATCCCGGCAACGATACAGGATTTGACATCTTTTAAGTAAGTGTTGGTAAATCTCGTTTTTAAGCTTTTTTTCCTCAGATTTAAGCTTTTTTTTGCCTTAAGAACATAGGCTCAAATAAGAGAAAAAAAAGCTTAAATCTGGGGAAAAAAGCTTAAATCTGGGAGATGTGCTCAACACAGATTGTAAATCGTTACCGGGATCTGTATGCTACTAGCCGTATAATGTAACAATCAAAAAACTCAATCATGAATGGTATGTGAAAAAAAAATCCCCTCGAACAGGTATCGAGCTCGAGTCTACTGATTACCTCTCCGACACCTTACCAATAGGCCAAATCGTCAGATGAAACAAGTCAAGCTGTAGCTCTATTATTCAGTTGACTTCATCGAGTCGAATTCGCTGCTAGAATCCACGGCAGAAAACGCTCACCTGCCCTAGTTGATAGTGCTCTGTTCGCCCCAGGTCAACAAATTAAAGTAAAAACGCGTTTTAAAAATGATTAAAGTGAAAAATCAAAAATTTTATGATTGTGAAAATTGAGAAACAATGTGTAAATCATGTTGCAGTGCGTACATTTCAGATCAAGATGATTTAAAGGTCAAAAAAGCTTATTTGGTGGTGCTCAAAAATTATAATATTTTTGTCACTTGAGAACCTAGCTGGTTATTATTTAATACTAGCTGATCCCATACGAACTCCGTTTCGCTTTCAACTTGGAATATGTCATAAACAGTTTGTATGAAAGTCAATTGCCAAGCATTTTCCAGATGCACTTCCGAATTCATTGTTCAGTAATAATCGCAAAACTATTGAACGATCACTTTTTCTGTCGTCTGCTACTAAATTTGAATTCAGGAATCAATTGACCGTGCCAGAAAACCCCGTGTATAAATTTCGACTCGACCGTTGCATAACAAAGCAATTATTGCAAAAAAGTTTAACCCCTTAGGGTGGCCTCTTGTACAATCTTTAATAACTGAAATTGATTGCCCTTCCCTTAAAACCCCCGTGTGCAAATTTTCAAAGCAATCCATTGTATAATAACGTCAATATTGCTAAAAACAGTGAAAAATTAATTAATATGGACGACCCCTTTCGTTGACCCCTGGCAAAACATTTAATATCTGAAATCGATTGCCCTTCCCCGAAAACTACCGTGTGCAAATTTTCATCAAAATCCGATGTCAAAAAACGACGAAATTGTAAAAATATTAGAAGGTTAATATGGGCGACCCCCTTCGACGGCCCCTTACACTGAGTTTGATACATGAAATTCGTTGCTCGTCCTTCAAAACTCTCGTGTACGAATTTTCATCTGAATCCGATGTATAACAACGACAATATCGCATTAACAGTGAATAGGTAATATGGACGACCCCTTTGGCCGACCCCTGATTTTACTTTGGATAAGTGAAATTGATTGGTTGTCCCTAATAACTGCTATGTGCAAATTTTCATCCCAATCCGATGCATAAAAACGACAATGGCTGATATGAATAAAGCTCTAGTAATTGCTTTTGCTATTTTCGAGCAGTTTTGTGAGTCAAATTCTTCGAATGGCATGCATATTTTTTATCCGGAGCAGGTTGAAAGTAAATGTTCTACTCTGCTTTTTCATATCTAGTTGAGCAAATGCTTTCAAATTTTGCCATTCTAAAGTTCGAGCTAAGTAAAAGCTATCGAAGCAATTGCTATTTTCTTATTCATACCACCTAATATCACTAAGATACTGAAAATGTAATATGGACGACCCCTTTTGCCGGCCCCTTACACTAAATTCGATACCTCAAATCGATTGCACGTCACTCAAAACTATCGGGCACCAATTTCCATCTGAATACGATGTACAATAACGTCAATATCACAAAAATATTGAAAAGTTAATATGGGCGACCCCTTTTGCCGACCCCTTACAAAAAATTCAATACCTGAAATCAATTGGCCATCTCTCAAAACCCTCATATGCCAATTTTCATCAAGATCCGACGAAAAATAACGTCAATATCGCGAAAAAAATATTTGTCTTGTATGGACGACCCCCTTCAGAAGGGGTCATCCGAAAATCTGAAAACATTTTTCATCATTCCTGGTTCTTATGAGTATCCATGCCAAATTTCAGCTCTCTAGCTCTTAAGATGGCTGAGCCTATAGAGGACAAACAAACAAACAAACACACAGAAATTGCTTTTTATATACATACTAGCTGATCCCATACGAACTCCGTTTCGTTTTCAACTTGGAATATGTCATGAACAGTTTGCATGAAAGTCAATTGCCAAGCATTTTCCAGATACACTTTTGAATTCATTGTTCAGTAATAATTGCAAAAATATTGGACGATCATTTTGTCTGTCGTCTGCTACTAAATTTGAAATCAGGAATCAATTGACCTTTCAGAAAAAAACCCGTGTATAAATTTCGACTCAATCGTTGCATAACAACGCAATTTTGCCAAAAAGTTAAACCCCTTTCGGTGGCTTCTTATACAATATTTGTTATCTGAAATCGATTGCCCTTCCCTCAAAACTCCCTTGTGCAAATTTTCAAAGCAATCCATTTCATAATAACGTCAATATTGCTTAAAACAGTGAACAATTAATCTATATGGACGACCCCTTTCGTCGACTCCTGGCAAAATATTTGACATCTGAAATCGATTGCATGTCCCTGAAAACTACCGTGTGCAAATTTTCATTCCAATCCGATGTATAATAACGACGATATAGCAAAAATATTAAAAGGTTAATATGGACGACCCCCTTGGCCGGCCCTGTACACTGAATTTAATATCTTAAATCCATTGCTCGTCTCTTAAAACTCTCGTGTACCAATTTTCATCTGAATCCGATGTATAATAACGACATTATCGCATCAACAGTGAATAGTTAATATGGACGACCCCTTTGGCCGACCCCTGATTTTAGTTTGGATAAGTGGAATCAGTTGTTTGTCCCTATTAACTCCTACGTGTAAATTTGCATCCCAATCCGATGTACAAAAACGTCAATATCCCTAAGATACTGAAAATTTAATATGGACGACCCCTTTCGCCGGCCCCTTACACTGAATTTGATACCTCAAATCGATTGCACGTCATTCAAAACTATCGTGTACCAATTTTCATCTGAATCCGATGTATAATAACGTCAATATCGCAAAAACAGCGAACAGTTAATATGGACGACCCCTTTGGACGATCCCTTACACAAAATTTGACATCTGAAATCGATTTCTCGTCTTTCAAAACACTCATGTGCAAATTTTCAACACGATCCGACAAAAAGTAACGTCAATATCGCGAAAACAATATTTGTCTTGTATGGACGACCCCCTTCAGAAGGGGTCATCCGAAAATCTAAAAACATTTTTCATCCTTCCTGGTCCTAAGGAGCATCCATGCCAAATTTCAGACCTCTAGCGCTTAAGGCGGCTGAGTCTATAGAGGACAAACAAACAAACAAACAAACAAACATACAGAAATTGCTTTTTATATATATAGATATAGATTTCTATAAAAATGAAAAGGATATTTCTTTTTAAGTGAAAAACTAATACTATAGGTAGTGCGAAACAAATCCTCATGAAAATTTGTTTAAGAAAATACATACTTTTGTAGAAAAAAGGAGTGCTTATTAAAGGGTGATACGGTCAAAATTTGGTCAAGGGAAAACGCGTGTAAATCGGTGAAATCGTTTATTTAAAAAATCAAATTAAATTTCTTTTTCAAGTTTAATTATTATAAAATTCAAGAAAAATATTCAGTTAGGCTTCCGCTTTTCCAAATCCCAATTGCCGGGCCTTACGCTTAACCCCTGCCATCAGATTTTGTACAGCCACGTTGTCCACCTTCTTCGCCGCAGAAAGCCAGTTTCCCTTGAACTGCTGCTCGTCCTTAGCAGTTTTTTTTTGTCTTTAGGTTCCGTTTGACAATAGCCCAGTATTTCTCAATTGGGCGGAGCTCTGGCGTGTTGGGAGGGTTCTTGTCCTTGGGAACCACCTGCACGTTGTTGGCGGCGTACCACTCCATGGCCTTTTTACCGTAATGGCAAGATGCCAAATCCGGCCAAAACAGTGCGGAACAACCGTTTTTCTTCAGGAAAGGCAGCAGACGTTTATTCAAACACTCTTTCACGTAAATTTCTTGGTTGAAAGTCCCGGAATCTATGAAAAAGCTGCTTTTCAAGCCACAGGTACAGATGACTTGCCAAACCAGATATTTCTTCGCGAACTTGGACAGTTTCATGTGCTTGAAAATATCTGCTACCTTTCCCCTTCCTTTTGCCGTATAAAACTCCTGTCCCGGAAGCTGCTTGTAGTCGGCTTTGACGTAGGTTTCGTCGTCCATTTCCACGTAGTCAAACTTCGCCAGCATCGTCCTGTACAGCCTCCGGGATCGCGCTTTGGCCGTTGTTATTATTTTATTTACATAGTATTCCGTCTCGCGACATAACTTGACGAACATAATTCCTAAAATTCACTCGGTTCATAGCAACCGTTCTCCAATTTCTCGGGCACCCCACGTTCGCCAGATCACGCTCCACTTGGTCTAACCACCTCGCTCGTTGCGCCCCTGCTCGTCTTGTTCCTACCGGATTCGTGGCGAACACCTGTTTTGCAGGACAGTCGTCCGGCATTCTCGCAACATGTCCAGCCCAGCGTATCCGGCCAGCTTTCACCACCTTCTGGATACTGGGTTCGCCGTAGAGTCGCGCGAGCTCGTGGTTAATCCTTCGCCTCCACACTCCGTTCTCCTGTACGCCGCCAAAGATGGTTCTTAACACTCGTCGCTCGAATACTCCGAGTGTACGCAGGTCCTCCTCGAGCAATATCCATGTCTCGTGCCCGTAGAGAACAACCGGTCTAATAAGCGTCATATACAGGTTACACTTCGTACGAGGGCAAAGTCTTCTCGACCGCAGTTGCTTGTGGAGTCCATAGTAAGCACGACTTCCGCTGATAATTCGCCTCCGGATCTCACGGCTGGTGTCATTGTCTGCGGTCACCAGTGAGCCGAGATAGACAAAGTCTTCGACTATCTCCAGCTCGTCGCCGTCGATCATGACCTTGTTATTACTGGACAAGCGGGTTCGGTCGGTCTCGGATCCGCAGGCCAGCATGTACTTCGTCTTGGACGTATTAATCATCAACCCAATCCTTCCTGCTTCGCGTTTCAGTTTGCGGTAGATCTCCTCCACCGCCGCAGATGATCTGCCGACTATATCAATGTCATCGGCAAAGCAGATAAGTTGACTGGATCTGTTGAAAATCGTGCCCCGCATTTCGCCCACCGCTCGTCGAATAACACCTTCTAGCGCCACGTTGAACATCATGCAGGATAGACCATCACCTTGTCGAAGCCCCCTGCGCGATTCGAATGAACTCGACAATTCACCCGAAATCCGCACACAGCACTGCGTTCCATCCATCGTCGCCTTGATCAGTCTGATTAGCTTCCCGAAAAAGCCGTTCTCGTCCATGATTTTCCATAGCTCGTTACGGTCGATCGTGTCGTATGCGGCTTTGAAGTCGATGAATAGATGATGCGTAGGGACTTGGTGTTCACGGCATTTTTGGAGGATTTGCCGTAATGTGAATATCTGGTCCGTCGTAGACCGTCCCTCCATGAAGCCGGCCTGATGACTTCCCACGAATCTGTTTGCTTGTGGCGTGAGGCGGCGGAGTAGGATTCGGGACAACACTTTGTAGGCGGCATTGAGGACAGTGATCGCTCGGTAGTTCTCACAGTCCAATTTGTCGCCCTTCTTGTAGATGGGGCATATTACCCCCTCCTTCCACTCCTCCGGTAGCTGTTCTATGTCCCAGATCCGGATTATCAACCGGTGTAGGCAATCGGCCAACCTGTCCGGGCCTATTTTGATGAGTTCAGCTGCGATGCCATCCTTCCCAGCCGACTTGTTTCTATTCAGCTGGCGAATGGCTTCCTTAACTTCACTCATCGTTGGGAGTGGCTCGTCTTCGTCGTTGGCTACGCCGGCGATGTACCTTCCCCCACCGTCTTGATCTCCTGCATGTGCGCCGTTCAGGTGTTCATCGAAGTGCTGCTTCCACCTTTTGATCACCTCACGATTGTCCGTCAGGATACCCCCGTCCTTATCCTGGCACATTTCGGCTTGCGGCACGAAGCCTTTGCGGGATGCGTTGAGTTTCTGATAGAACTTTCGTGTTTCTTGGGAACGATGTAGCTGCTCCAGCTCCTCGAGCTCCTCCTCCTCCAGGCGGCGCTTTTTCTCCTGGAAAAGTCGGACTCGCTGCCTCTTCCGCTGTCGGTGATTTTCCACATTTCGACGGGTGCCTCTTTGCACTACTGCCGCCCGCGCGGCGTTCTCTTCGTCCATCACCCTCCTACACTCCTCGTCGAACCAGTCGTTCCGTCGAGATCGCTCCACATAACCGATGACGTTCTCCGCAGCACTGTTGATGGCTGTTTTGATGGTATCCCAACAGTCCTCGAGAGGGGCTTCGTCAAGCTCGCCCTCTGCCGGCAGCGCTGCTTCGACCGATTGCGCGTAGTCTGCCGCGACCTCGAGTTGCTTCAGTCGCGCGATATTTAACCGAGGCGGGCGCCGGTTTCGCGTGTTGTTCACTACGGAGAGTTTTGGGCGCATCTTCACCATCACCAGATAATGGTCCGACTCGATGTTGGCGCCCCGACAGGATCTGACGTCGATGATGTCCGAAAAGTGCCGACTGTCTATCAAAACGTGGTCGATCTGTGATTGAGTTTGGTACGGTGATCTCCAGGTGTACTTGTGTGGGAGGCGGTGCTGAAAAAAGGTACTACGTACGGCCATTCGTTTGGAGGCGGCGAAATCAATGAGTCTGAGGCCGTTTTCGTTGGTCAGCTGGTGCGCGCTGAACCTTCCAATTGTCGGTTTAAATTCCTCCTCCTGGCCGACCTGAGCATTGAAATCCCCGATGACGATCTTGATATTTGATCTTGGCTTTGGCCGTTGTATTTTGTTTATCATCGCGATTTGGAGTCACTACCTTCTTGTAAGTCGATAGTCCCGCTCGATTTTTGGCTCGATGCACGGTTGTAGACGATACACCCAGTTTATTTGCGGCATCTCGGAGAGAGAGGTTATGGTATCGCTTGAAACTACCGGCAACTCTCTTTGTCGTCTCAGCGGCTTCCGGTTTTCGAGTTCCCCCCGATCCAGACTTCCTGGCTGTCGACAAACGTTCCCCAAACACTTTAATTACATTTGTAACGGTTGATTTGGCAACTTTTAGCGATTTTGCCAGCTTTGCGTGCGAGTAGCTCGGATTTTCGCGATGCTCGAGCAAAATTTTGATACTTTTCTTCCTTGGACGGCATTTTGACAACTGAAGCGTGAATTCCGAAATCAAAATAGGAGCAACATTCTACACACACACACACCTTCAAAATGAGGGGTGTTCAGGTTTTTTAAATGCAAAATCAATGAGATGCAGAAAATGCAATGAGATCAAATCCCATCAATTAACTTTACTAAGGAATATTTTAACATCTACAATTTTATTCACACTGTATAACGATGGACAACGGACGATGAATGGCATTTCACCCAATCAAGTAATATAAAATCTTTGATTTAAAAATTAAGAACCCTTACTTGTGGTTTAAAATAAAGTTGAATTCTCGATATTCTCCCTCATAATCCATACACTTGTTTCAGTTTATTTTGTGAATTTTCGTATTTTCGTACATCATATTTACCAGACTGGCTCTTCCAAAACCTGACCAATATTCCATCTTCAAAATTACTTGTGAATATTATTCAAAAACATATATCAAGTAATAAGAACCTAAGTCAAGATATTATGCTTGGAATTACATGTGTTCTGTAAATGTTATAATTGTAATTCAAATGTCGACATTTAATTTTTCGAACAACATATTCTTATGTAAAATATATCGTTTATGTTTAAGCTTTGTTAATCCAGCTGTGTTGATGAATCCAGATATTGATTGAAAAACTGAAGTCTATAATGCTTGCTTCTCCTTTGCTCTGGCATCAAATATGATTTGTTGAAACTAAATTTTCACTATTTTTATTTTCAGCGTCGATCATCTCCTAACGGCAATGCCCGAACTGAAGTGGCAGGCGCTTGGGATGAAGTACGACGTGGATCAGTTGAAAATGGCCCTGGAGCAGTATACTAAACGAAATGCAACGACCAATCGGAATTCTACAACGTGAGTATCCCAAAGACGCGTTCTGATTTGTTACACCTCTGATTTTTCAGTGGCCCTCATAAAAGGTTTTTGATCTAATATTGAGGCCTCTGAAACCTTTATAGACACATGAGAATATTAGAAAACTAAATCTTAATTCCTTTTTATAGATTTTGTGACAATATCGGTCAACTGTTGACGGAGAATTTGTCTAAGAATTCAATCAACATCGTCATGGTGGTGAACGGAATCAACAGTGTTCCGCCCTGTAAAACTCAGGATGATAAGCTGAAACTGCTATTAGACAGTACCACTGGTAAGATACTAAAATTCAAAATTCAGATTTTTATCCGTTACATTTCTAAACTATTCAATTCAATCAACATTACTACTGAAACACCCCTGTGACTACATCTTTCTGTTCTATATTAGGATAGTTAGCGATAGAAAAACTTTTACTTCAGAAACGCGCTCGTCAACTTGATTCATTCATTTCTACTAGCCATAGCTTACACTTTCGATAAACATTTTAGTAAAAAGTGTTTTTTTTCTTCATTATCGTTTTTACAGAAACACAACAACAACAACAAATACAACAACAACAACAACAACAAATACAACAACAACAACAAATACAACAACAACAACAAATACAACAACAACAACAACAACACCAACAACAACAACAACAACAGGCCACAACAACAGAAACACTTCCAACAGAAACGACGGGTAAGTTAAATATCAACATTGTTACACAAACCCATCTTTACGAGATATTATTGACTTATTCAGATATAGCCTTGATATAATGATATCAAAGTTTTCGTTTAAGTTGTTTCGAAAAAAATACTATATTTCTTTTGATACAATCAGTTGTATTTTCTGCCGGACAAGCAAATGCTTCGAAAACTTTTTTTAGTAGCGTGCGTGCCTCTCAACCTGCAGGTCCAGGTTCGAATCTCCTGGCTGGTACCCAAACATTTCAAGAATTGATCAAGTTTGAAACAATACATGAAAGTTTGAGTACAAGTCAGGAGGTAGTCCAACGTTGTATACAAGTTAATACGTATACACTGAAAATATAAAGTTCCCAAACATGAGAACTTCCACCCCCCAAACCTGAGTTTAATATTGACAACTCAAGTTTGTAAAGAAATCACAGCTTGTCAATATGCCAAACTTGCTCTTCTTCTTCTGTTTTTTTAGGGGATTTTTTAATGTTGGTAAATCTGCTTCTACTACCTCCATCGTGGTAGATCTACGTTTGGGTGGTCAGTTCAAAGCAAAGAACTGTTTTTTTTTTGGGGGGATAATTTTATTCCTGCTTCCTTCATAGGAATCCTCACATATACGTTGCTGTAGCAATTAATTCCAACAGCTCTTCGGTGGTCGAGCGGTCAGCATCCTTTAATGTTAATCGCAGCGCCACTGCCGGTATGGGTTTGATTACCATACCCGCATATAGTTTTTTTTGTATTTGGTTTCCATTTTATTGCAGTATCAGATTTTGGAGGATGAGTTCTCTTTCAAGAGCTTAACTTTGGGCTAAGCCGTCAATAGCCAAACCTGTAGAGAGGGAATTTCATTCGGGATGGTGGGTAAAATTCTCAAGTTTGGAGATTTTCGAGGTTCTCTGTAAGGCCAACATTGCGCACAAGCTTGCATTTAAGACTCATATTTTTTTACATTTTTGGTGGTCTAAATACTATTTGATTGAGATATAATCTTGATATAATGCTATCAAGGGGTGATATAATTTAGTTTGCTTTTCGTTATAATTTCAGATATTTTAACATCCTACGAGTACTGAATTATATCTGACTGTCAAATGAAAAAAAAATGTATAGAAATATCTCATCTTTATATCATTTTAATTTTCTTTTCTGATCGTGTTTGCTTGCCCGGCAAAAAAAACAACTGAAATGACGAAAAACAATAGAACACTATACTTCAACACTTACAATTAAAAATATAAAAAACATGTTTTAAAAAGTAAAACAAATTTACTACCCTGTCTTCTTCAGCAACCGATTCAACGACAACAAACGACCAAACATCTCAAACAGCAGTCGATGTAACAACTATACAATCTGCTACAGAAACAACTACGCAATGCAATCCAATGGAAGCTGAATGCCCTGTGACTCAAACTGTCGTTGATACAACAACTGTAACAGCAGCTGACACAACAACAGAAACGATGGTTGACACAACAACTGAAACAGCTGTTGATACAACAACGATGGTTGATACAACAACGGAAACGATGGTAGATACAACAACTGAAACAATAATTGATACAACAACAGAAACAGCTGTTGATACAACAACGATGGTTGACACAACAACGATGGTTGATACAACAACTGAAACAATGGTTGATACAACAACGGAAACAGCTGTTGATACAACAACGATGGTCGGTACAACAACTGAAACAATGGTTGATACAACAACCGAAACAGCTGTTGATACAACAACGATGGTTGATACAACAACAGAAACAATGGTTGATACAACAACCGAAACAGCTGTTGATACAACAACGATGGTTGATACAACAACGATGGTCGATACAACAACAGAAACAATGGTTGATACAACAACGGAAACAGCTGTTGATACAACAACGATGGTTGATACAACAACTGAAACAATGGTTGATACAACAACAGAAACAATGGTTGATACAACAACTGAAACAGCTGTTGATACAACAACGATGGTTGATACAACAACGATGGTCGATACAACAACAGAAACAATGGTTGATACAACAACGGAAACAGCTGTTGATACAACAACGATGGTTGATACAACAACAGAAACAATGGTTGATACAACAACGGAAACAGCTGTTGATACAACAACGATGGTTGATACAACAACAGAAACAATGGTTGATACAACAACTGAAACAATGGTTGATACAACAACGGAAACAGCTGTTGATACAACAACGATGGTTGATACAACAACGGAAACAGCTGTTGATACAACAACGATGGTTGATACAACAACAGAAACAATGGTTGATACAACAACTGAAACAATGGTTGATACAACAACCGAAACAGCTGTTGATACAACAACGATGGTTGATACAACAACGATGGTCGATACAACAACAGAAACAATGGTTGATACAACAACGGAAACAGCTGTTGATACAACAACGATGGTTGATACAACAACAGAAACAATGGTTGATACAACAACGGAAACAGCTGTTGATACAACAACGGCGTTTGATACAACAACAGAAACGATGGTCGATACAACAACTGACACAGCTGTTGATACAACAACTGAAACAATGGTTGATTCAACAACGGAAACAGCTGTTGATACAACAACGATGGTTGATACAACGACTGAAACAATGGTTGATACAACAACAGAAACAATGGTTGATACAACAACGGAAACAGCAGTTGATACTACAACGATGGTTGATACTACAACTGAAACAGCTGTTGATACAACAACTGAAACAATGGTTGACACAACAACTGAAACAGCTGTTGATACAACAACGATGGTTGATACAACAACTGAAACAATGGTTGATACAACAACGGAAACAGCTGTTGACACTACAACGATGGTTGATACAACGACAGAAACAATGGTTGATACAACAACAGAAACAATGGTTGATACAACAACAGAAACGATGGTCGAAACAACAACGATGGTCGATACAACAACTGAAACAATGGTTGACACGACAACTGAAACGATGGTTGACACAACAACTGAAACACCTGTTGATACAACAACTGAAACAATGGTTGATACAACAACGGAAACAGCTGTTGATACAACAACGGCGGTTGATACAACAACAGAAACGATGGTCGATACAACAACGATGGTCGATACAACAACTGACACAGCTGCTGATACAACAACTGAAACAATGGTTGATTCAACAACGGAAACAGCTGTTGATACTACAACAATGGTGGATACAACAACTGAAACAATGGTTGATACAACAACAGAAACAATGGTTGATACTACAACGGAAACAGCAGTTGATACTACAACGATGGTTGATACTACAACTGAAACAGCTGTTGATACAACAACTGAAACAATGGTTGACACAACAACTGAAACAGCTGTTGATACTACAACGATGGTTGATACAACAACTGAAACAATGGTTGATTCAACAACGGAAACAGCTGTTGACACTACAACGATGGTTGATACAACAACAGAAACAATGGTTGATACAACAACAGAAACAATGGTTGATACAACAACGGAAACGATGGTCGATACAACAACTGAAACAATGGTTGATACGACAACTGAAACGATGGTTGACACAACAACTGAAACAGCTGTTGATACAACAACTGAAACAATGGTTGATACAACAACGGAAACAGCTGTTGATACAACAACAATGGTTGATACAACAACAGAAACAATGGTTGATACAACAACAGAAACAATGGTTGATACAACAACGGAAACAGCAATTGATACTACAACGATGGTTGATACAACTACGGAAACACCTGTTGATACAACAACAGAAACAATGGTTGATACAACAACTGAAACAATGGTTGATACAACAACTGAAACAATGGTTGATACAACAACGGAAACGATGGTTGATACAACAACAGAAACAATGGTTGATACAACAACAGAAACAATGGTTGATACAACAACTGAAACAGCTGTTGATACAACTGAAACAATGGTTGATACAACAACGGAAACAGCTGTTGATACAACAACAATGGTTGATACAACAACTGAAACAATGGTTGATACAACAACTGAAACAATGGTTGATACAACAACTGAAACAATGGTTGATACAACAACGGAAACGATGGTTGATACAACAACAGAAACAATGGTTGATACAACAACTGAAACAATGGTTGACACAACAACTGAAACAGCTGTTGATACTACAACGATGGTTGATACAACAACTGAAACAATGGTTGATTCAACAACGGGAACAGCTGTTGACACTACAACGATGGTTGATACAACAACAGAAACAATGGTTGATACAACAACAGAAACAATGGTTGATACAACAACGGAAACGATGGTCGATACAACAACGATGGTCGATACAACAACAGAAACAATGGTTGATACAACAACAGAAACAATGGTTGATACAACAACGGAAACGATGGTCGATACAACAACGATGGTCGATACAACAACAGAAACAATGGTTGATACAACAACAGAAACAATGGTTGATACAACAACGGAAACGATGGTCGATACAACAACGATGGTCGATACAACAACTGAAACAATGGTTGATACGACAACTGAAACGATGGTTGACACAACAACTGAAACAGCTGTTGATACAACAACTGAAACAATGGTTGATACAACAACGGAAACAGCTGTTGATACAACAACAATGGTTGATACAACAACTGAAACAATGGTTGATACAACAACAGAAACAATGGTTGATACAACAACGGAAACAGCAGTTGATACTACAACGATGGTTGATACAACAACTGAAACAATGGTTGATACAACAACGGAAACAGCTGTTGATACAACAACGATGGTTGATACAACTACGAAAACAGCTGTTGATTCAACAACAGAAACAATGGTTGACACAACAACTGAAACAATGGTTGATACAACAACTGAAACAATGGTTGATACAACAACTGAAACAATGGTTGATACAACAACAGAAACAATGATTGATACAACAACTGAAACAGCTGTTGATACAACAACGATGGTTGATACAACGACGGAAACAATGGTTGACACAACCACCGAAACTGCCGTTGATACAACAACGATGGTTGATACAACAACTGAAACAATAACTGAAACAGCTTTTGATACAACAACTGAACCAGTGACTGAAACTACAACAAGTGAAATATTTGTTGACACAGTATTCGATACTACAACCGAGCCAGGGATTGATTCAACGACGGCCTCATTTACAGACTCTACAACTGAATCGGTAGTCGATACAACATCTGTGGGTAAGTCATTTTTGCAAGTGTTTATTAATGTCAATCCAACACCTCAGCCAAACGCATAAATATCATTTCGTTACGATAACGATGATTGTAATACCGAAAAAGCTTAATTAATTTTGGATTTACGAAGTTGTTCTAAAACTGTTGATATGAAAAATGAACGGAGACATTTTTCTGCCATTTGGAAAGATACCAAAGATACTGTCTGTAACGAGAATATCAACAATTTATATGATTTAGCTATGATTCTATAAATCTTTTTGTAAAATGTAAGATATTTCAACATCCTACAAATACTGAATTATAACTGATTTTGATAGAAAATATTTAATATCGAAATGATAGAATTTTTTTTTCCTGATTGGTAACGATTTATTTTCACGAAGATTGTGTTAATCAAAACCAGATATAATAATGATAGAAATATTTTAGAATCATAAACTTTGAATCCAAAATTATAACTGGACTAGCTGACCCGTTGTGCTTTGCTACACCTTCCGGAAATGAATGTAATTTGTAAAAATTTATTAAAATTTAGATTTTAGAGAGCATTGTTTTGAATCAAACCTCATCATACTTCAGAACCAACAACTTTGAAATGAGAGCTGCAGCTGCAGTTCTGAATAGCAATTCAAAGATGGTATATATTATTTACTGATCTCTAAACTCGTTTTTCAAGATCTGAAATTTGTACTCTATACCCAAAAAAACCTTTTTAAATATGGTCCCTTCTTTGAAAAGCTCTTTATCTTATATTTACATGGGAGCTCTCCCATCTTTTCCAAATTTTGTCCCCCACTGCTTGAAGAAGGTAGGCAAATTTAACCGGCTCGATACCCAAACAGCACTTATCATGGTAATGAAAAATATATTAAATTAGTTATGTATTAAATACAGTGCAAATTTCTTTTTTTTAAATAAATTTACTACGGTAAACATATAAATATTTAAAAAAAATATCAGTTGCATCACCAAATGAGTTCTCAGCGTTTTTTTTATTTTCTCTTTGAAAGTCAAATATTCAAAAATGTAGGCAAAATCAAATTTCTAAGTTTACACTTGTCCCGTATATTGAGGCAAGTGTCAATGCAAAGCTTATTTACAGATGCGTCAGAGTAATGGCTTTAAAATGGATTTAATACGAATTCCTGTTTTTTGTTCTATCAAGTTTCACTGATATATCTGCAGTATTCCTGCAAATTAAATTTATGTTTGTCACTTCACTTTTAACGAAAGCTGTTCAAAGGGAATGACCTTCATTTACAAAGTCGTTTAAGAATTTTTCAATATCCGCTGAAGTTTCAACATTCGGAATACCCCTTCTGGTCTTTCCAACATATTGAATCATTTTGAAGATGAATTTCTTAAAAGTTCGACGTTTGCCTTTGCCCCACCGTGTAAGTTGATAGAAGGGAATATTGTTTTTAACACTTTAAGGGTAAACTAAAAATTTCTCTTTAAAATTTTGCGTCCAGTTGAATATCAGTTCTAAAGTCTCGCTTTTCAAAAACGAAGCGGATCAAAAGTCTCTTTTATGCAGCCATGTAACACAAAAACACTTTTCATGTTAAGTACGCACTTGAATTGGTATGTTAGCAAAAAGTACGATGGTTTTTTTAGAATTATTTAAAATAAAAAGCTCCCATTTTCATTTCTGAATTCGTTTCAGTTGTGTATTTGGGCCGAAGTTACAATTTCTAGAAGAAAACCTAATTTTTAATTTTTTTTCAACAGAAAAAGTTGAACGTTTGAACATGTTCTAATGTTCATTGAATGAAAAGTCGAATGCTACCTACATTAACACGAACTAAATATGGAATTATTTTTGCAAATCTTTCAATTGGTTTTGATTCGATTGATAAAATACCAATCCGTGTCACATCTAGGCGTCATTTATTACCACGTGCTGTGTACAAATCAAATAAGCAAGAAAAAAACACATCTAGGTTGAATATCGCCCCACGTGTTTGAGAAACAGGCGCCTTATTGTTAAATTTTCCAGCAATCAATGAACAGTGTGCTTTGGTTACTATCCTCTTGCGTCGACGTTTGCTCACCCATGGAGACGAAAAACAAACCCTAGGTTGAGAAATACGCGCCAAAATATTCCTACTGATCAGTATGCTATGCTTGGGTTACTTTCCTTTTGCGACGCCTCGACCATAGAGACGAAAAACAAACCGCCCAAAGGAAAAAAAAATCTCAAGAAAATGGATGTCATGACTTTAATTTGTTTCGAAAAACTACAAATTTTGTATGGAAGCCTCTCCTTCCTTAAGTCGGATGGAGTTTTGACTATTACAGAAACCATCCCCGGCCTCAAAAACCCTCAGATGACAGTTTTGACGATGATCGGTTCAGTAGTTTCCGAGTCTATAAGGAACAGACAGACAGACAAACATTCATTTTTATATATATAGAAGATAAGACAGAAATATCTTGACAAGTACCTTTTGCGGTAGTATGTTTATATCGGGAGATTTATACAAAAATAGAATCACCTCGAATTTAAAAATAAAAACCTTATATACAAACGAACCGTTAAATTTGATAAATTACAGCTGACACAACTACAACGTCAGATGTTACTACGGAAACAGCTGTGGATTCAACTACCATGTTTGACACAACGACTGCTGTAGACTGCTCAATCTGCTGCGGTTCATCGAATAATCAGCAAGGAAATGCCAACACGAACAATCAAGGAGCGGGTTCAACAAATAATCAAAATGGAGATGGTAACACAAACAACCAGCTGAACTGCGCAGCTTGTACCTGTACCACTACTTTTGCTACGTCAACAACAGAAGGAACGACATTAGAAGTGACGTTTGAGAGCACCACTGCTGGTAAGAAAATATTACGCTGTTAGCTTTCGCCACTTCAACAAAACCATATGGAAATTGGAACTCAACAAGGTGGCTTTGCTTTAATTGTAAAAATACATACGAGTTCGTCGTTTGTAAAAATCGGCATTCCTCTAAATAGAGGCATATATACAGTGTTAATTTCTTACAACGCATGTTACCATGTCATGCTTTTTGTTCAATTAGGTGATGAAGACTGTGATTCCACTCGCAAATGCCTTTAATGCCAGTCTTCAACAATCATCATTCCCAGCTCTGTTTCATACTACAACCACTAACTACACTGACATGAGTCTTAGAAGAAAATACCGTTCAATTTTTGGCTACAAAACCAATTTACAGTCGACATCGCGCAACGTCAGATCGCTATGAAAATTTGACTTAGAAATGTCCTGCCGAAAAAGGCACATTCAAAAACCTTTTTGGTCCTTTCGAGTAGTCTAAATTGCCGATTTTAATCAAGTGTCTGGTGTAATCTTCCAACTGGCTTACTTCCTCTCCAATATCGATTGAAGCGTTCTCTGGAATCGGCATAGCGCGTTGCTTGGAAGGTTAGCCAAAAATTGAAATCGATTGTCCCGTCAGTTAAGTTAGCGCTTTAACATTAAAGAATGATGTTTAGTTCAACGTTGGAAGAGAAATTATGGTCTTGTTATCACAATAGTACAAAGTAAATACAAGCACTTTCATTCTCGAACTTTTAAAACAACTGCGTGTCGAAACGAACCCTGATTCTCATTCGATGATTTACAGCTGACTCAACTACAACGTCAGATGCTACAACAGAAACAACTGTGGATTCAACTACCATGTTTGACACAACGACTTCTGTAGACTGCTCAATCTGCTGCGGTTCATCGAATAATCAGCAAGGAAATGCCAACACGAACAATCAAGGAGCGGGTTCAACAAATAATCAAAATGGAGATGGTAACACAAACAACCAGCTGAACTGCGCAGCTTGTACCTGTACCACTACTTTTGCTACGTCAACAACAGAAGGAACGACATTAGAAGTGACGTTTGAGAGCACCACTGCTGGTAAGAAAATATTACGCTGTTAGCTTTCGCCACTTCAACAAAACCATATGGAAATTGGAACTCAACAAGGTGGCTTTGCTTTAATTGTAAAAATACATACGAGTTCGTCGTTTGTAAAAATCGGCATTCCTCTAAATAGAGGCATATATACAGTGTTAATTTCTTACAACGCATGTTACCATGTCATGCTTTTTGTTCAATTAGGTGATGAAGACTGTGATTCCACTCGCAAATGCCTTTAATGCCAGTCTTCAACAATCATCATTCCCAGCTCTGTTTCATACTACAACCACTAACTACACTGACATGAGTCTTAGAAGAAAATACCGTTCAATTTTTGGCTACAAAACCAATTTACAGTCGACATCGCGCAACGTCAGATCGCTATGAAAATTTGACTTAGAAATGTCCTGCCGAAAAAGGCACATTCAAAAACCTTTTTGGTCCTTTCGAGTAGTCTAAATTGCCGATTTTAATCAAGTGTCTGGTGTAATCTTCCAACTGGCTTACTTCCTCTCCAATATCGATTGAAGCGTTCTCTGGAATCGGCATAGCGCGTTGCTTGGAAGGTTAGCCAAAAATTGAAATCGATTGTCCCGTCAGTTAAGTTAGCGCTTTAACATTAAAGAATGATGTTTAGTTCAACGTTGGAAGAGAAATTATGGTCTTGTTATCACAATAGTACAAAGTAAATACAAGCACTTTCATTCTCGAACTTTTAAAACAACTGCGTGTCGAAACGAACCCTGATTCTCATTCGATGATTTACAGCTGACTCAACTACAACGTCAGATGCTACAACAGAAACAACTGTGGATTCAACTACCATGTTTGACACAACGACTGCTGTAGACTGCTCAATCTGCTGCGGTTCATCGAATAATCAGCAAGGAAATGCCAACACGAACAATCAAGGAGCGGGTTCAACAAATAATCAAAATGGAGATGGTAACACAAACAACCAGCTGAACTGCGCAGCTTGTACCTGTACCACTACTTTTGCTACGTCAACAACAGAAGGAACGACATTAGAAGTGACGTTTGAGAGCACCACTGCTGGTAAGAAAATATTACGCTGTTAGCTTTCGCCACTTCAACAAAACCATATGGAAATTGGAACTCAACAAGGTGGCTTTGCTTTAATTGTAAAAATACATACGAGTTCGTCGTTTGTAAAAATCGGCATTCCTCTAAATAGAGGCATATATACAGTGTTAATTTCTTACAACGCATGTTACCATGTCATGCTTTTTGTTCAATTAGGTGATGAAGACTGTGATTCCACTCGCAAATGCCTTTAATGCCAGTCTTCAACAATCATCATTCCCAGCTCTGTTTCATACTACAACCACTAACTACACTGACATGAGTCTTAGAAGAAAATACCGTTCAATTTTTGGCTACAAAAGCAATTTACAGTCGACATCGCGCAACGTCAGATCGCTATGAAAATTTGACTTAGAAATATCCTGCCGAAAAAGGCACATTCAAAAACCTTTTTGGTCCTTTCGAGTAGTCTAAATTGCCGATTTTAATCAAGTGTCTGGTGTAATCTTCCAACTGGCTTACTTCTTCTCCAATATCGATTGAAGCGTTCTCTGGAATCGGCATAGCGCGTTGCTTGGAAGGTTAGCCAAAAATTGAAATCGATTGTCCCGTCAGTTAAGTTAGCGCTTTAACATTAAAGAATGATGTTTAGTTCAACGTTGGAAGAGAAATTATGGTCTTGTTATCACAATAGTACAAAGTAAATACAAGCACTTTCATTCTCGAACTTTTAAAACAACTGCGTGTCGAAACGAACCCTGATTCTCATTCGATGATTTACAGCTGACTCAACTACAACGTCAGATGCTACAACAGAAACAACTGTGGATTCAACTACCATGTTTGACACAACGACTTCTGTAGACTGCTCAATCTGCTGCGGTTCATCGAATAATCAGCAAGGAAATGCCAACACGAACAATCAAGGAGCGGGTTCAACAAATAATCAAAATGGAGATGGTAACACAAACAACCAGCTGAACTGCGCAGCTTGTACCTGTACCACTACTTTTGCTACGTCAACAACAGAAGGAACGACATTAGAAGTGACGTTTGAGAGCACCACTGCTGGTAAGAAAATATTACGCTGTTAGCTTTCGCCACTTCAACAAAACCATATGGAAATTGGAACTCAACAAGGTGGCTTTGCTTTAATTGTAAAAATACATACGAGTTCGTCGTTTGTAAAAATCGGCATTCCTCTAAATAGAGGCATATATACAGTGTTAATTTCTTACAACGCATGTTACCATGTCATGCTTTTTGTTCAATTAGGTGATGAAGACTGTGATTCCACTCGCAAATGCCTTTAATGCCAGTCTTCAACAATCATCATTCCCAGCTCTGTTTCATACTACAACCACTAACTACACTGACATGAGTCTTAGAAGAAAATACCGTTCAATTTTTGGCTACAAAAGCAATTTACAGTCGACATCGCGCAACGTCAGATCGCTATGAAAATTTGACTTAGAAATATCCTGCCGAAAAAGGCACATTCAAAAACCTTTTTGGTCCTTTCGAGTAGTCTAAATTGCCGATTTTAATCAAGTGTCTGGTGTAATCTTCCAAGTGGCTTACTCCTTCTCCAATATCGATTGAAGCGTTCTCTGGAATCGGCATAGCGCGTTGCTTGGAAGGTTAGCCAAAAATTGAAATCGATTGTCCCGTCAGTTAAGTTAGCGCTTTAACATTAAAGAATGATGTTTAGTTCAACGTTGGAAGAGAAATTAGGGTCTTGTTATCACAATAGTACAAAGTAAATACAAGCACTTTCATTCTCGAACTTTTAAAACAACTGCGTGTCGAAACGAACCCTGATTCTCATTCGATGATTTACAGCTGACTCAACTACAACGTCAGATGCTACAACAGAAACAACTGTGGATTCAACTACTATGTTTGACACAACGACCGCTGTAGACTGCGCGGTCTGTTGCGGTTCTTCGAATAATCAGCAAGGGAATGGCAACACGAACACTCAAGGAGCGGGTTCAACAAATAACCAAAATGGAGATGGCAACACAAACAATCAGCTGAACTGCGCAGCTTGTACCTGTTCAACGACAATTGATACGACGACACCACAAGAAACGACATTAGAAGTGACGTTCGAGAGCACGACTGCTGGTAAGAAAATATTACGCTGTTAGCTTTCGCCACTTCAACAAAACTATACGGAAAATGGATCCCAACTTAGTGGCTTTGCTTGGATCGTAGAAATACATCCGAATTCTTCATTTGTGAAAATCACTATCCCTCTAAAAGGCGCATAAACACAGTATTAAGTTTTCATACCGCATGGTACTATGTCATCCTTTTTTGTTCAATTAAGTTATAAAAACTGTGATTTGGTTCGCCTTCCCCTTCAATGCCAGTATTTGACAATCATCATGCTACAACCACTGACTACACAGACATGAGTCTTCAAAAAATCATCTACTGTCGACATTGCACAACGTCAGATTGCTATGCAAATTAGACTTATAAGAGCCCTGTCGGAAAAAAGCATGCATTTTTAAATATCTGTTTGGTCGTTTCGAGAAGCTCAAATAAGCGATTTTATTCTAATGTCTGGTGTAATCTTGAACCTGGGTAACCACTTCTCCAACATCGATCTGAGCGCACTCCAACATCAGCAAGCAAAGTGCGAGCTTAGCAAAAAAAACAACGAAATTGGGTGTCCCGTCAGTGTAGTTATCGCTACAGCATTATTTAGTTTAACGTTGAAAGAGAAACAATGTTCTTGTTAACATAAGAGTAGAAACTAAATTCAAAAACTTTTAATCCTCGATTATTTTCAATCAACTATAAACGAACCCTCATTCTCATTCGATAATTTACAGCTGACACAACTACAACGTCAGATGCTACAACAGAAACAACTGTGGATTCAACTACTATGTTTGACACAACGACTGCTTTTGACTGTTCGCTCTGTTGCGGATCATCGAATAATCAGCAAGGAAACGGTAACACGAACACTCAAGGAGGGGGTTCAACAAATACACAACAAGGAAACGGTAACACAAACACTCAGCTGAACTGCGCAGCTTGTGCCTGCTCTACGATACCAGAAGAAACAACAACATTTGCTGTGACGTTCGAGAGCACAACAACTGTGGGTAAGGAAACCAACCGCTGTTATCTTTTGCTATCGCTACAAAACCATATGTGAATTGGATACCAGCGAAGAAGAATAGATCGACACATGTATGCATTACAAGGCAGGATACATCTACTTTGAACAATTAAGGATCAAACCGAACTGAGACTAACGTACCCATGTGACTATCGAAATGCAAGTTTGGTTTAACTTTCTGCTAACAGTACTCCCAGAAAAGGAGAACAGGTTTTAACCTTGATTTAGGATTCATCAAACTTACAGATACTGCTGTAGTTAAAGATAAAGGAAAATTTCACTGCGTGCTTATCTAATACTCTCAAATAATTCAGGATCCATCAGGTTGTTGAAACCTAAATACAAGCAAGTCAAAGCTACTACTTAGATGCCGAGAAGTAGATATTATAAGAGATCATAGTACAAAGAATCTCTATCATTCTATATCAACGGCATGGCAAAATTTTAATTGAGTCAATTTCCGTTCCTGTGTTGTGCGTATATATTATGTGTATAGCACCAAACCGAATAGCGACAGTTCTACTAGCGACGCTTTTTACTAGCGAGATTTTTGTCATTCGAAGGTTTGTTATTCTTTTCGCAGTCCAGTAGGCGTAAGCAAACAATGTTTACGTTATTTTCTGTTGATTTTCCTAAGGTCATTAATCGCATGCTTCAAGTTTCCTAGGAAACTCGCTATGCGTCTTTATGATTCTCAACGTCGGGACGTATGCGCCTTGTCGCTAGTAGGCAAAGCTGCTATGATTATCAGCGCTCATATTTTGGATTTTTTCTGCATGCATAATATATAGAACGCAATTTGAATGATGTTTTTGACCAATCCGTACCGTACTGGCGTGGCCTCCTATTCGACCTCCTTGGACTAATGGTCATCTGAAGCGTTTGAAACAGACACGTTCAAAATTGCTGCGGAAGTTTTGTAATTCCAGGTGCCCATTTACAAAAATCAAACTAAATGATGCTACAAAACGACAAAGGATATACAATCGTCTTTGTTATCGCTTTTATGTAAATCGTACTCAGACTAAACTTCGGTGCAATCCAAAAAAGTTCTGGAAATTTGTGAACTCCGAACGCGTCTTCCTGCGATACTCCAATTGAATAATAGATTTGCCACGACACTTGCTGAAAAATGTTACCTTTTCGCAACGCACTTCTACAGTCTGTTCAGTCGAATCGCCAACTGCTGATCAATTAAAAGCTGGCGTCACGCGATTTTGCTATTAGTGAGGAAATGGTCTCCGAGGCTATTATTAATTTGAAGTATTCCACAAAAAATGTCGCAGTTCACTGATAAAACCTTTTACCCACATCTTTAAGCAGTCCCTAGTACAACAGAAATTCCCTTCCATCTGGAAAAAAGTCGCTTACATGTGTCCAGTCCTCAAAAAAGTGACAATCAAGATGTTCTTAGCTGCAGAGGCGTCACATCGCTAACTGCATGCGTAAAGGGATTGGAGAGAATCGTCAACGATGTTATGTTCTCAGCTTGTCGAAACAGGATCTTTGAGAATCAATATGGATCGATAACTTCAAACCTTTTTACATCCTTCTGTATATCGATAATGGATGGCGGCAAACAATTCGATGCTACTAACACATTTCAGCTGCATTCGATTCAGTAAACCATGAAATCCTCGTTAAAATTGGTTCCGATGAATCCTTTGATATTATTCCAAACACTGGCGTACCGCAAGGCAGCAATCTGGGTCCATTATTGTTTACGCTGTTCTGTAATGACATAAATTTGCTTCTCATTGGATGTGGCGTTCTTCAATGTGCGGACAATCTAAAAATATATTTAGTTATAAACAGTCTAGCTGATTGTTACGTGTGTGAGAAACCTTAATTCCCCAGTTCCCAAATCACATGGGATATTTCGGATTCCAAAGGATAAGCGTCTAGCTTCTTTGTGTGTAGGATTAAGACAGTATACAGTTACAGAGTATTGCTCACTGCGGAAGTCCATAATCGCAGCAAACTGCGCTTGTAAACGTCAAAAATACCGGACACCCAGTTCATTGAGATGTCCTCATCTCCATTGATGAAATACACCAAAAAAGATTAATCACTTATCTCTTCTGCTTCTTCTTCTTTTGCGCTCACACCATCCAAGTCGGCCATCGTACACCATCGTTTCATCCGATCGGCAGAGTACACTGTGTGTAACTGCCTTCTCGTTCTATCACCTCCAGCAACCGACTCGATTTGATAACGATCGTTCTCCAAAACCTGAGTGACCACGAATGGACCTTTGTATCGTGGCTCCAGCTTGCGACTCCAACCCGGCGTAAACTGATCTTTGATCACCAATACCAGATCACCAACATTGTATTTTGCCACCTCCTTCCGCCGTTGATCGAAGTACTTTTTTGTTGTAGCTGCCGCTGTGTGATCATCTCGGACGCCTTTGCTCTAGCCTCTTCGGAACTCAGGACTGGTTCGGCATGTTCGTCGTGTAGTGTGATCACCAGTTCGTTATAAATATAATCTCTCGGCTTGTACGACAGCGTTGTCGAACTCGGCGCGTTGTTGATCCCCCACTGAATGCGCTGTATGTATTCGTCCCATTTGCGATCGTTTCCATCCACCATACTACGGACCGACGTCAATATCGTTTTGTTGCTCCTCTCCACTTGTCCGTTCCCGTGAGGGGTTCCAACAGCGACTCGATTATGATCGATACCATTACCTCGGCAATACTCACGAAAAGCATTAGAGGTGAAAGCGGTACCCCGATCTGGAATGGCCCACGCAGGAAGGCCAAACACTGATGCAATTTCATCCATGAACTTCAATACTGGTGCTGTTTGCGTTGATTTCACCGCCTTTATCATTAAAAATTTTGTGAATCCACAAATCACTACCAGAAGATGCTCGTTTCCCTTCGTCGATTTCACAAAAGGCCCCAGATGATCCAGATGTATAGTGTGAAACGGGGTCGGTACCTTCGGAATTGAATTCAGAAATCTTTCTTCACGCCCCACTTTTCCTTTATTAAATGCACATTTCGGGCATGCAGCTATGTAAGCTCGAATATATTTCCGCATCTTGGGAAACCAAAACTGCTCCTGTACCATTCGAAACACTTTTTCTTCGCCAAATTGGCCTCGCTCGTCATGGAAGTTTTTAATCACTCGCCAATGTATTTTAACAGGCACTACCCAACGTTTAGCTCCATTCACTAATCGAAACAGTCGATTGTTATCCACCACATAATTCTGCTGCATCTGACTTTCTTCATCCGACATCGGATCACGAGAAAGGGTTTCTACAATTACTGCCAGACTAGGATCCTGACGCTGCATCGAAACGAGAAAATCTGAATTACTAATTTCTATCGACAAGATTCTCTCAGAAAAAACTTCTTCCCGCGACGAATTTTCCTCCGCCCTCGAAGGAAAACAATCTGCTACCACCTCGATCGTACTTGGCTCTTCTACTAGACACCTACTCAAGGCATCCACGTGTCGCATACTGGTACCACTGCGATGATCTAGTCGAAAATCGTATTCCTGTAACTTCAGGAAATATCGCGCGATTCGACTATCCATCTCCTTCTTCGTGAAAGTATCGCGTACTGCGATGCAATCAGTTCTGATTACAAAAAATCGGCCCAACAAATAATGACGAAATCGTTCCACGCTCGTCACCACAGCTAACACTTCGTGATCGTAACTGTGGTATCTCGCTTCACTTTCGCTGGTTTTCCGACTGTAATAGGTTTCAATCCTCCGTCTCTCTTCGTGAGCAAGATCCCAGCTAAACCCACACTTGAAGCATCAGTATGATGTTCTAGCTCTAGCTCATCATCAGGATCGTACAATGCTAGAAGTGGACGTGAAATAAGCAGACGTTGGATCTCATTAAAAGCACTCATCTGCTGTTCAGCCAACACAAACGTGACATCTTTCTTCAATAACGAATACAATGGAGCCGCGATCACATTGAAATTGCGCACAAATCTTCGGAAAAAGCCTGCCAGTCCGAGAAACTGCTGGACTTCACGAACATTCTTGGGTAAAGGAAACCGTTTCACTGCCAAAATTTTAGCTTCTCCCGGGCGGATTCCTGCCGACGACACTTCGAAGCCGAGAAACTCTACTTTTCGTACAAAAAAGTTACTTTTGTTCAGGTTGATTGTAAATCCTTCCTCTTTCAAGATCAGCAACAACACTTCTATTTCGCTTTTTCCGGCCACAATAAGATCGTCTATGTAAGCCACGATCACTACACCTTGTTGACTTGCTTTTTCACTTTTTTGTTGACCGCTCGCTGAAATACTGCACACCCGTTGGCCAATCCGAACGGCATCCGAAGAAAACGATAGTGACCATCCGGTGTCGAAAACGCAGTATACTGTTGACAATTTTCATCCAGCGGGATCTGGTAGTACGCGCTGTACAAATCCACCGCAATGAATACTTCCGCTCCTGATAGCTTAATTAGACACGTCTCAATATCGGGCATCGGGAGTCGATCTTTCACGGTTTTGTTGTTCAGTAGCCGGTAATCGATTGCCATACAGTACTGGTTATTCTTCTTGGGCACCAACCCAACGCGGCTGTTATACGGAGACTCGGTTTCTTAGATTATTCCAGCATCAAGAAGCTCATGCACGATTTCTGCCAGTGCGGCTTCTTTCGCCTACTCCATTCGTCTGGGTTTCACTAATACAGGATCATTATCCACCAGCTGAATTTTCATGTCGGTCGACGATGCTTTTCCCATCTCCCTCATACTCAACGCAAAGCACTAACGATAACGATTAAGAGCACTCAACAGACTTCGGGTACTTTCGGGAGAACCTTCGCTATGTACTTGATCGATCTTGATAGGTTTCCGGGGTACTGACTCCACGATCTTGTACAAGGACAACACTTCAGCGTCAACTTTCGATTGATTTACATCGGAAGGATTTTTCGAAATCGGCTTATCCCACATGAATCTCACTTCGTTTCTTTTTTTCAGCATCATTATATCATCGCGTTCGATAATGTCTTTCCCGATGATCACCGACACGTCCTGTGCCCAATCCGGTACCACCGCCAGCGATACATTTAGCTCGATGTCGTCAACTTTTAACTCCGTCTCCACCAGCTCACTGATTTCCACTTTTTCACCTCGGTCAAAACCTTGCAGTAGTAAATGGCAAGTTGTCCTCCCAACTTTATCTTTAAACTTTTCAGATATCGTTGATCGATCTGCACCAGAATCAATGTGTGCTTCAAATTTTACACCAGCCAATTCGATAGATTTCAGGAACAAACTTTTTCTATCCACCAGTCGCATTAGGTTTGCACTATTATTCGTTTTCTTTTGGGTGTTGTCTTTTTCAACTCGGGCCTTACAATCTCGTTTAGCATGTCCTTTTCCGTTTGCACCGAAAACACCTCATCTCAGGACACCTCCTCGCTAAATGCCCCGGCTCTTTGCACAAGAAGCATACGGATTCTCTTACCTCCTCCGTGCCCCTTTTACCTCCACTTTGAAGGCTTTTCTCCAGCCCGCTACTACCACTCGTAGATGGTGAGACTGATTCCACATTATCAACCCAGCGCAACTGTTCTAGTAATTCAGGCACTGTAGTGGTTTTTTCAATCGCCAAACCAGACCTCTGGATAAATCGCTTGAGGCCACTCATGATGTAAGTGACGATTACTTCTTCCTCGAACCCTCCCTAGCGCCCCATGGCCACCATCTCGTAGACGTATTCTTCGATACCTTCACCGGGTTTCAATTTTCGTGCCGACATCAAGTTGTGGTAATACACTGGATTCTTCTTTGTGGGAAATCCTTTTACAATTTCTTCTTTAAAACTTTCCCAGCTATGGGCTGCAATAGGGTTGCCCTCTAGCTAGATTTTAGCGCAACTCTCGAAATTTAGTCGAACACAGAGAAATCTCATTGACTCGGACCATCCATAATTATTTCCAGTGTCATCGATAGACCTAATCCACGTTTCGACCGCAGGACAAACTGGCACTTTAGGGTCAAACACTGACACATAATCGCGTAATTCTCGAAATCAGGAGCACGTGCACAGACTCGCTTCTGTTAACCACTCGATTTTCGGTCAAAAGATCCAACTGAATTTTTAGAGCAGTAATTTGCGCTCTTAGTTTCTTCCTCCATTTTGCTTTTGACCACAGTTGTCTTCACTTTGCGATCAACAACTTTTGCACGTGGCTTCTGAATTTGATATGTCGTAATAGTTTTTATCGTCAGATTCGGACATTACCAGGTTCCACTAAATTGGCTAAGGAACCACATTCAACCAAGGCCCTTCGACTCGAAAATTTCCCGACGATGAAATTTTGTACTCCGGCAACTAGGTACTCGGCTAGTTTCCCGACGGTGAAACTATCTACTCTGGAACTACTCAGTGCAACCCCCGACGATGGGATGCCTTACTCCGCCAGAAATAAAGCCCCGACGATGACTTTATTCTTCGTTCACGTATCGCGCACCGTTTTGCCTGGTTGAACAATCGAACTTTATAGTCTTGTAAGCCAAATTTAACGAGAGCCTACTCTGCACACTTCGGAATACTTCTTCCGTCTTGCACGTGGATGAATTTCTCCGGTATCTCTAACTCACCAAGATACCTTACACCAAACTTGCACGTACAGTTCTACCCGGTTTTTGGTTATTCCGGTCAATCAGCAGTATCCGTAGTGCGAATCCTGTCTACAGCTGTGAGAAACCCCAGTTCCCAAATCACATGGGATATTTCGGATTCCAAAGGATAAGCGTCTAGCTTCTTTGTGTGTAGGATTAAGACTAAGTGTATTGAACAAGTATACATATGTTAAAGAGTATTGCTCACTGCGGAAGTCCATAATCGCAGAAAACTGCGTTTGTAAACGTCAAAATTATGCTCTTCGTGAGCTATCCTGGGAGAATTCTTTGAACTTGCCACCTTACGCTCATCGTTGTGCTCTGCTTGGTCTTCAGACGCTATCGAATTGCCATTCCATCGGCCAATTTATGGCAAAGATTTTTCTAAACTAAATCGATTGCCCATAGCTGCTCTCCCGATGTACTTTCCGCAATCGAAATTGGCTCTATCTGGAATCAAAAAGCACGCGCTATGGCAGCAACGACCCTCTACGTTCCGCAATAACATGCTTTTTACGTTATTTTACGCACTTTGAGTTAAATGTATCCATTTCAGTTTTCAGACGTCGGATTGAATCTGATTAAGCAAACAATTACGAAACTAAGAATGCCTATCATATTATGTGCAAATAGTATTAAGTAGATTAAGACACCTACGTCAGATGATAAGCATCAAATATACGCTGATTGCAGTCATCAGGATCTTTACCCAGCAAATCAATCATAGCAAAAGTTTCACTAGCACAGTCAAGTGTAGTCAATATCTGTCTTATTAGATTCACTTTAATTTTAACCAAAGTGATAAATAAACCAATGCTAATATTACTTTTACTTTTCACCCACAGATTCAACGACTGCTATGGATACAACCACTGTATCGGACTCAACGACCTTAGGTAAAATTTAAATATTTTGAATATTGTTCTGAATTCTTATTTTTTTTTGGGTTTTTGGCTCTATTTGACTTTACACAATAACACATGTTAAGAATGCTTTCTGTAAAAAAAAAGGTGCTAACTATGTGATTTTTTTTTTCAAACGCAGAGTCTACAACGACAAACGAACCAACAACCGACACGACAGTGAAACCGCAAACGGACACTGGAACCATGTCGGGCACCGACGGAACAACGGCTGACGGAACAACCGAAACAACTCTTGAGACAACTACTGGTGCACCAACTGATACTACTGAAATGACAACTGAAACTCTCGGTAGGTTTTTCATTTGACCTTAGATTTATACTTTTGGTAGATGCCTCACACAGATTAACGGAGAAAACGAATAACATTTGTTTTGTTTGAACGTTATTGGCAATGAAGTTGCATTTTTGTGAAGGTGAAACAAGACGACGAAAAAGTTGAAAAATCTTGTATGTTTGAAGTGACAAAATAAGTTATGGGTTATAATAGATTTCTCTTGAAGCCTCAGAGATATATTTACACGAAATCTTCACTTTCTCAACATTGCAACCAGAAAGAAAATATCTTTTTTGAAAAGATTTTAAATTATACACTATATTTAGAAAAAAAAAAACCAGAGGGCATGGACAATGGAGGTTCTATTGATGAAGACCATTTTAAATCTGCGAATTTTAGAACGGTTCCATATGAAAAAAAATCTTTCTATTCGATGATTCACAGCTGACTCAACCACAGCCTTAGATGTTACTACAGAAACAATTGTGGATTCCACCACTATGTTTGAAACTACGACTGCTGTTGACTGCTCGCTCTGCTGTGGCAACGATACTATCATCATTATTGGCAACAACAACCAAATCAATACAGGCTCATCTAGCACTCAAAGCGGGGCCGGTAATACAAATACCCAAGGAACGGGTTCTACAAATACGCAAACCGGAAATGGCAACACAAATACCCAAGGAACGGGTTCTACAAATACACAAACCGGAAATGGCAACACAAATACCCAAGGAACGGGTTCAACCAATACGCAAACCGGAAATGGTAACACAAACACGCAAGGAACAGGAACAACAAATACGCAAAGCGGAAATGGTAACACGAACACACAAAACTGCGCAGCCTGTACCTGTACCACGACGATTGCTCAAACTACACCAGAGACAACAAGTACGGTTGTTACAGGTAAGAAATGGTCTCGCCAAACTAAGGCATTTCACTACCTCAACGCTTGTGAACACCGTTGAAAATCCATACAAAAATTGGAACACGGCAAAACGGTTTTGTGCTTTTTGGAAAACGTATGTTAAGTATTAATAAATACCCTGCATTTGAGAACGGAGATGTTACAAAGCTACTTAGTGGTAATGTGCTTAAAACGGCGTTCCAGACGTGCAGACTCCACGATCTTCATACTTTCTCCCATATGCGCCAGGATCTTGTTGTTTCTACTGTAGATCCTTGAGCAGCTTGAGATATCACATCAGCTCCTGGCACACTTCCGCCAGAGCCACGTACGCGGCCTCGATCGAAGACACAGCAACGCATTTAACTTTGCCGATGCCGGATCCTTGATGCAAACGGTAATCTCTTGTAGCCTTGAGATACCTGAATCCTCAGGTCGCTTTGCTTCGGTCTAATCACTGTTCGACGAATTTATAACTGACCCAGCAACGGTGTAGCCATGCAGATATCTGGCTTGGTATTTACCCCAATGTAAAGCAAACTGCCTTCCAAACTATAGTATATCGTATTTGAACAATTCGGTTTCCTCCTTTTGCTTGCGGTCGGACGTGCGTAAACTCGCTTCGAAAAAAAAACTGTTCTGCTGATTCCTTTCGAGTTTAACGCGTTATGTTTTATCATTGTTCTTATCATTACGTCAACGCGCACAAAATGAAGAGAACAGTTCTGCATTGATAATTTCGAAGCATCGCCGGAATAAAAGCACACAACGAAACAACAGAACCAAGCTAACTGAACACCAGGGTTCAACAAAACGCACTCTTTTAGCCACGCTCAACACACGCAAACCATTCTCTCGTGCAAAACACTCCATCGTTTGCGTTCTGGCCGTTGACGCACTCTCGCTCTAAACAAGAACACGCACGCTCTATCTTTTCCACTCGTTCTCGTCGACGAGATGCGCTATCCGAAATCTGCGCGAGCGGCCGAATCAGACAGGCACGGCTAGCTCACTGTGCGTCCTAACCGAGCGGCGTGCGAGGTCTCTCTTTTGGTTGACAGAACAGCCCGCAGCGGCTCACAATGCAGCTCGCGGCGGCCCTCCAAACGGTCTGAGGCGGCTCTCTTTTTGTCACCGGCACGGGCTCTAGTGTGGAGCTCGTGTTTTGTATTTGCCGTGGCCCGATTGATAAATCTGTGTGTTTAAATTCATCAGCAGGATAGTTGGAACAAATGGTAGCGGGCAATGGAATTGGCGGGAGGATTAAAAGAATCAATGTAGGAGGTTTACGTTACATATTATTAATAGCTCCAAGCAGTAGTATTTATGAAAATTTTACCATTAACTAGTAAAATTTCGATACCAAGAATGAGATTCTTTTTTTGGACATGCTACGGCGACATCGATATTTATAATGTCACGAAATCTCAATCGTAACATTGAAATGTTATGAATTTGACTGTCGCGACCACTTTTAATGCAAAGTAAATTTAGACAATGGGATTCAGATCGATTCATAAGAAGATGATTTGAACTTAATTGGTTGGCTTTCCTATAGGAAGATAGTACATACGCGAGATTAAAACAAACTAATGATGATTAACGGAACTAATATCAGTAGGAATAAGTTAAGCTCCGATTTTAACTTGCGACCCCTTTAGTAAAAGGGTTTGACTTGTAGGTGATGAAAAATAGTGCCGCGAGCTCGCTAGTACAAGCTTCTAGTGTTAGTACCGCGAGAAATTAGTTTAGCTCCGATTTCAACATGAGACCCCTCTAGTGGAAGGGTTTGACTTGTAGGTGACGAAAACTAGTGTGGCGAGTTCGCTAGTACAAACTACTAGTGTTAGTACAGCTAGAAATTAGTTTAGCTCCGATTTCAACTTTCGACCGGTGAAGTGAAAGGGTTTGACTTGTGGATGACGAAAAATAGTGTCGCGAGTTTGCTAGTACAAGCTACTAGTATTAGTACAGGAAGAAATTAGTTTAGCTCCGATTCAAACTTTCGACCGGTCATATGAATGGGTTTGACTTGCAGGTGACGACAACTAGTGTCGCGAGTTCGCTAGCACAAGCTACTAGCATTAGTACAGGTAGAAATGAGTTTAGCTTCTATTTCAATTTTCGACCGGTCAAGTGAAAGTGACTTGTAGGTGACGAAAAATAGAGTCGCGAGTTCTCTAGTACGAGCTATTGATATAAGTACCGGTAGAAATTAGTTTAGCTCCGAATTCAACTTTCGACCGGTCAAGTGAAAGGGTTTGACTTGTAGGTAACGAAAAATAGTGTCACGAATTCACTTGTCCAAGCTATAAGTGTTAGTACCGGTAGAAATTAGTTTAGGTCAAACCCTTTTCACTTGACCAGTCGAAAGGTGGAATCGGAGAAAAACTAGTTTCTACCTGTACTAACATTAGTAGCTTGTACTAGCGAGCTCGTGACACTATTTTTCGTCACCTGCAAGTCAACCCTTTCACTTGACCAGTCAAAAGTTGAAAGCAGAGCTGAACTTATTTCTACCTGTACAAATACTTGTAGCTTGTACTAGCTAACTGGCGAAACTATTTTTCGTCATCTACAAGTCAAACCCTTTCACTTGATCGGTCGAAAATTGAAATCGGAGCTAAACTCATTTCTACCTGTACTAAAACTAGTAGCTTGTACTAGCGAACTCGCAACATTATTTTTCGTCATCTACAAGTCAAACCCTTTCACTTGACCGGTCGAAAATTGAAATCGGAGCTAAATTCATTTCTACCTGTGCTAACACTAGTAGCTTGTACTAGCGAACTCGTGACACTATTTTTCGTCACCTGCAAATCAACCTCTTTCACTTGACCGGTCGAGAGTTGAAATCGGAGCTTAACTAATTTTTCACGGTACTAACACTAGTAGCTTGTACTAGCGAACTCGCGACACTATTTTTAACACTAGTAGCTTGTACTAGCGAACTCGCGACACTATTTTTCGTCACCTATGAGTCAATCCCTTCCATTTGACCGGTCAAAAGTTGAAATTGGAGCTAAAGTAATTTCTAGCGGTACTAACACTAGTAGCTTGTACTAGCGAACTCGCGACACTATTTTCGTCATCCACAAGTCAAACCCTTTCACTTGATCGGACGAAAGTTGAAATCGGAGCTAAACTAATTTCTAGCTGTACTTATACTAGTAGCTTGTACTAGCGAACTCACGACACTATTTTTCGTCATCCACAAATCAAACCCTTTCACTTGATCGGTCGAAAGTTGAAATCGGAGCTAAACTTCTCGCGGTACTAACACTAATAGCTTGTACTAGCAAACTCGCGACACTATTTTTCGTCACCTATGAGTCAATCCCTTTCATTTGACCGGTCGAAAGTTGAAATCGGAGCTAAACTAATTTCTCGCGGTACTAACACTAGTAGCTTGTACTAGCGAACTCGCGACACTATTTTTCGTCATCCACAAGTCAAACCCTTTCACTTGACCGGTCGAGAGTTGAAATCGGAGCTAAACTAATTTCTAGCTGTACTTATACTAGTAGCTTGTACTAGCGAACTCGCGACACTATTTTTCGTCATCCACAAATCAAACCCTTTCACAAGAGGGGTCGCAAGTTGATATCGGAGCTAAACTCATTTCTACCTGTATGAACACTAGTAGCTTGTACTAGCGAACTCGCGACACTATTTTTCGTCACCTATGAGTCAATCCCTTCCATTTGACCGGTCAAAAGTTGAAATCGGAGCTAAAATAATTTCTCGCGGTACTAACACTAGTAGCTTGTACTACCGAACTCACGACACTATTTTTCGTCATCCACAAATCAAACCCTTTCACTAGAGGGGTCGCAAGTTGAAATCGGAGTTAAACGCATTTCTCGCGGTACTAACATTAGTAGCTTGCATGTTTGCATGTTGAAACCGGAGCTAAACTAATTTCTCGCGGTACTAACACTAGTAGCTTGTACTAGCGAACTCGCGACACTATTTTTCGTCATCCACAAGTCAAACCCTTTCACTTGACCGGTCGAGAGTTGAAATCGGAGCTAAACTAATTTCTAGCTGTACTTATACTAGTAGCTTGTACTAGCGAACTCGCGACACTATTTTTCGTCATCCACAAATCAAACCCTTTCACAAGAGGGGTCGCAAGTTGATATCGGAGCTAAACTCATTTCTACCTGTATGAACACTAGTAGCTTGTACTAGCGAACTCGCGACACTATTTTTCGTCACCTATGAGTCAATCCCTTCCATTTGACCGGTCAAAAGTTGAAATCGGAGCTAAAATAATTTCTCGCGGTACTAACACTAGTAGCTTGTACTACCGAACTCACGACACTATTTTTCGTCATCCACAAATCAAACCCTTTCACTAGAGGGGTCGCAAGTTGAAATCGGAGTTAAACGCATTTCTCGCGGTACTTACATTAGTAGCTTGCATGTTTGCATGTTGAAACCGGAGCTAAACTAATTTCTCGCGGTACTTGTGCCGTTAATCATCATTAATTTGTTTTAATTTCGCGTTTAATCTCCCCAAAGACACAACAACTAATTAATATTCCAACCATCGATCAATCTGATCGATCTAAACGGTTTCATTTTAACAACCCTTACGTAAAGCTCTTTAATTTGGCCTTTTTCGCGAAATTTTACTAGTGCAGGGTAAAAATTTCATAGTTACTAGTGTTGGTAACTATAACTTATAAATATTTTAAAACTTCTAACATTTATTGTAATAACCCTCCCACCAATCTCGTTGCGCGCTACAAAGTTTTTAACCAATTCTATTAATTAAATTATTCGTACAGATTTCTTAATCGCCCCCCAAACACGAAACACACGGCCCACACCCCGTGTGCTAAAGAGAGCCACGCACGCTGTTCAGTGAGCCGCCGTGTCCTCACGGTAGATGCTCGGTGTTCCTACACGCACGCGGCTAGATAAACGCAAACGCAGTTTCGAACCGCTCGAGCTCTCGAATAGGCACGCGCAAATTCGCTCAGCTCAAAATTTTCCGATCTGCGTTTTGGTCGCAGATTTCTCGTGAGAATTTCGAGCAATCAAATGTGCCCGTGAACGGAGAACGAAAGAGCTGCGTTTAATTTGCTCTTTCTCGTTCGACGCACTCGTGCGTGTTGAACCCTGCTAAACACAAAATACGCACGAACGTTCGTTGCCCGACAAACCGAGCGAACAGTACCTCGCACTACCCTCTCGCTTATTTCCCGTTCCCTTGTCCCTACCACCTTAAGCCACGCCCAGAGATGCCATATGCCTGATTTTTCAGGATTGGCCTGATTTTTCGAGGCCCAGCCTGACAAACTGATAAGCCATTGAATTTCCCTGATTTTTTAAAATATGGCTAATTTTGCCTGATTTTTATGAATTTGATGAAAAATGGGTAGTAAGGAACTGGATTAGGTACCGTTGATGAAGTGAAACAGTGAAAATGTAGCTAAATCAAAGCAATCGAAAGATTCCCGTTAATTCTTATCCAAAAAAGGGAACCTTTCGATTGCTTTGATTCAGTAGAATTATTCAACCAAGTAGGCTCACAACACATATTAGAGTTCCATCAGTTCCCTGATTTTTTAAAATAAAATGTTGGCAATTCTCCTGTCCGATTGATGTGTTCCGCTGCCGAAGAAACACGAGTTTGCCCAGGAAGTGTTCGAATCCAGCCAGACATGACCGTCCTTTTGGAGCACACGAGATATTTCTTCTGCTTCCCGTCGTGGTTACGGATGTACAGGCATTTGTCATCGCTCTGAAGACTTCGTCTATTTTTATTCCAGGCACGAGTAGACTGCCATTGTAGTCCATAAATGCTTCATTTTTTGTGACACACCATGCCGTCGTTTTGTTCGCAGCCAGGCGGTTGGTTCCTGTCCCATCCTCCTCCCAGTCTGCGTAAAGGTAAGCGCTTTTTTATGGGCAGATGCTTGACTAGCATCTGTTGCTTGCTGGCCGACCCGAGCACCGTTAGTATGGTCGCCTGTCTTACGACGGAGGCTAAGACCTTGTCAGCGGCATCGGGTTTTTGGAGTAGCTGCGGAGTTCTTCTTCGAAGTGCTTCGCCTGCGGTAGTGTCAATCCTTCGGGAAGTACACTTTTCGTAGGCGGGTTAACGCGGGTGATTACGTGTTGACTTGTTCTACGGATTTGTCCTCCCCGTGCCAGGGTTCATTGTCGCTTAAACGGTAGAATGTTTCTTCGTCAATCAGGCTGTCGCAATCTTCATTATCTCCATCATCGCCATAATCAGCCTTTAAGCTGTGGCGTCCAGTTTATTCCTCTTGCTTGACTGTAGGAATGTGAACCCAAGCGCTACAGCCGAATACTTTCGACGTTGCTCCAACTACGCATCGAAAAGTATGCAGCGCACCATCTCAATGAGTAAACGGTTTTTTCGCAATCCTGTTTTGTTGAAGGTTGCATACTGCGGTAGACTGAGTTGATTTGGGGTCATTTTTGAATTTCCTAAACCCTGGGGTCTTAAAAGCTTCGTTTTGGTTAAAAACTTATCCATAATTTTTTATAGAATTTTTAAGTAACGTTTACTTAAGTTAATTTGAATTTTTCTGGATAAAAATTGAAGATTTTGTACTGAAAAATCAACATCATTTTTGTTCCCTCTGTGGAACCGAGTCTGCTAATGGTTTATGCGCCAATTTGTAAATTCATTAAAGAAAATTTTCCGCTGAACAACTTTATTGGAGATCGTAACTTCGTATCTTATTACTTACTTTTACTTAATGTTCCCGCGCCGATCCTCCGGTGTATAGGACCTTGGTAAAAGTCCTCCACTGTTGACAATCCGGAGCCAGCGTCTTCACTTGGTCCCAGTCAAGATTCTCGTCGACAGTTCGGATTTCGGCGGCTAGGCTTCGCCGCCACGAGTTTCTGGGTCTGCCTATCCTTGGATGTCCTTCTGGATTCCATTCAAGCGCCTCTCTGCAAATCTCGTTCTCATCTCTTTGCAACGTGTGCCAATCCATCTCCCGTTCCCGAATCTCGATTTCTAGCGCCCTTTGATGACACCGCCGATGTAGTTCCTCATTTGAGATCCAGTTGCCCGGCCACCAAGCGCGGATGTTATTCCGCAGGCAGCCGTTTACAAATACTTGCAGTTTTCGCGTCGTTACCACATACATATGTGCACCAAGTTTCGCACCCGTACAGCAATACGGATGTGACGTTTGAGTTAATGATTCGAATTTTCCTTTGTAGAGATATATGACGTGAGCGCCAGATGTTCCGGAGACTCGCAAATGTAAATCGAGCTTTTCTGATCCGGGTTTCGATGTCTTTCTTCAGGCCCTATCTGGCTACCAAGATACTGGAAGCACTCCACTCTCTCAACCGTTGCCCAGCTACCATGAAACTTTCCTGTGTTGATCTCCATCGACTTGGTCTTTCCGACATTGACTTTGAGACCTGCTGCCTTGGAGCTTTCGATGAGGTCGTCGAATTTGCTCTGCATACCCGGTTGTGTTTGGGAGAGCAAAAGAATATCGTCAGCCAGGTCAAGGACGTTCAGTTGCTCCATTGTTGAAGGATTTTACGGCTCACTCCAGCAGTTACCGGGATTGAATCGGACAAGACACCGTCGTGCAAGACCTTGCACGAGAATGCCTCGTACTGTGCTTCGATGAGGTGGACTAGTTTCTCTGGAACTCCTCGTCGTCCAAGAGCAGCCCAGATGTTTTCGTGGTTCAGTCGGTCAAATGCTTTTTCGAAATCAACGAACACCAGCAGAAGAGAGTCCTTTTCTGATATTAAGAAATTATCAGAACGTTGGTACTACTTCTACAAATATCACAGATTGTATCTTTTGAACGAACTGCCGCTCCACTGGTAGTTCCACACAGTTTTTTTTTCTTCAAAACGACATTACAGTCCATGACTATTCAACCAAATGGAATTATTGAAATCATAAATTTTATTTAAATGTTTCTTATATTGATGAGTTATTTTTTCATCCCCAGAATCAACTACTCCGTCAGAAATAACCACCACGAGTGCAACAGACACTACGACTGTTGGTGTTGAAACAAGCTCACTTGGTCCTGAAACAACGACAGCAGGAACAGAAACAACTACTACTGCTTCTGAAGTAACTACTGTAGCAGACACAACGACAATTGGGTCTGTCACAACCACACCTGTTCCTGAAACAACTACAGTTATCCCAGGTAGGATCTTGCATAATTTGTACGGTCTTGAAAACTATCGTAGAACACATGATTGAACCCATTTGAGGGGAAAAAATTATCTTTTCTTATACTCATGAAAAATACCTTTCTTTTAACAGACACCACAACAACTGGAATCATAACAACAACTGTTTCGAACGCTCCAACTAAATACACAGGTGGAAACTTGAAAATAACACTTCGTGGTGGTGCAAGAATGTACATAAGACCAAAAAAGCGAAGAACCACTGGAACAGAATTTATATTGTGTACAGACAGTGGTTGTGTTTTGATAAACGATGATGGAACAGCAACACCGATCAGCTTCGATGAGAATTCCTTCGAAGCTACTGAAAACATTACATGCGTAGACTTGAGCTGCCCAATAGAAGATACAACAAGCGGGCAAACAATAACTATATCGAGTACTGAAAGTACAATAACAAATCCTGATGGCACCACTTCAACTGTTATTCAAAATGTTATTTCAACACCCACAACCACTGTGACTGTTGATAATAATACTATTTCAAATGTTGAACCAGCACCAATAACTTCTACAACCGATGTGGGTACCACAACTGCATTGGATACAACTACTACTGGTAAGTGCATTTTTAAAAATCCTAACGTTTTTCATACCATCAGGCCATTTCTGAAAAAAAGAACGATTTTGACAAAATTTTACGAGTAGACTGTGGAGGAAATTCTATATTTGATAGCAAGCCCACTTTTGTAGAAATGCCATAAGTGAAGAGCCATAAGTGTAGAGTTTGAATGAGTTGAGAATTGCACAATGAAACATAATTTTCATAAACGTCGCTGAGGAACTATCAGCTGAACACAGATTTTGGACAATCTGAATCTTAATTTTTCTTTGTCGGAAGTCAGTCGGAAGACGGAAATCCGGATTTCCGAAATAAAATTTAGTGCTGGTACGATAATGTCGATATGGATCAAAGCTAAGACGACCTAAAAATTATAGCTAGATTTTTTAAATTGAAATACAAATGTTGAACAAAAACATTCAAAATATTTATAAACCGAGTCGCTGTTTCGCTGACTGAATGTTTGAGTCAAGACTCATCTCTGGGTCACAGTTTAAAAATATTTATAAACCTTTTGAAAAGTTGGGTATTTATTAAGATTTTGAACCGAATAGATAATGCAAACAAACAAAAAACTACAACAGAAAAAATCGGAAAAAATAAAATTAATGATATAACAAAATTGATAATGTCAAAAAGTGCTTCAAACTTCAAACCTACGAATTTTGACAACAACTAATTTAGAAATAACAACTACAGGGACGGAAACTGGATCTCAAATAACCACCATTGTCACGGAAACGACAGCGTATGAAGCTTTTACGACAATATCTATGCAGGAAACGACATTCAATGGACCTGAAATAACAACAATTGGATCACAGACAACGGAAACTGGAACAGATACAACCAAAGGATCTGATACAACCACAACGGTGTCAGACACAACGACAACGGCATCTGACACCACAACATATGCTTCAGATACTACGACATCTGCATCTGAGACCACAACTGTTGGATCCGATACAACGAAAATTGACACAGATACAACAACCATGGGATCTGATACAACCACAACGGTGTCAGACACAACGACAACGGCATCTGACACCACAACATATGCTTCAGATACAACAACAGTTGCATCAGATACCACAACAACTGCATCAGATACTACAACTGTTGGATCCGATACAACGACAATTGGTACAGATACAACAACCATGGGATCTGATACAACCACAACTGTGTCAGACACCACGACAACGGCTTCTGACACCACAACCTCTGTTTCAGATACAACAACAGTTGCATCAGATACTACGACATCTGCATCAGATACTACAACTGTTGGAACCGATACAACGACAATTGGATCAGACACAACAACCCTAGGATCTGATACAACCACAACTGTGTCAGACACCACGACAACGGCATCTGACACCACAACATCTGTTTCAGATACAACAACAGTTGCATCAGATACTACGACATCTGCATCAGATACCACAACTGTTGGATCCGATACAACGACAATTGGTTTAGACACAACAACCCTAGGATCTGATACAACCACAACTGTGTCAGACACCACGACAACGGCTTCTGACACCACAACATCTGTTTCAGATACAACAACAGTTGCATCAGATACTACGACATCTGCATCAGATACTACAACTGTTGGAACCGATACAACGACAATTGGATCAGACACAACAACCTTAGGATCTGATACAACCACAACTGTGTCAGACACCACGACAACGGCTTCTGACACCACAACATCTGTTTCAGATACAACAACAGTTGCATCAGATACTACGACATCTGCATCAGATACTACAACTGTTGGAACCGATACAACGACAATTGGATCAGACACAACAACCTTAGGATCTGATACAACCACAACTGTGTCAGACACCACGACAACGGCATCTGACACCACAACATCTGTTTCAGATACAACAACAGTTGCATCAGATACTACGACATCTGCATCAGATACTACAACTGTTGGATCCGATACAACGACAATTGGTTTAGATACAACAACCCTAGAATCTGATACAACCACAACTGTGTCAGACACCACGACAACGGCATCTGACACCACAACATCTGTTTCAGATACAACAACAGTTGCATCAGATACTACGACATCTGCATCAGATACTACAACTGTTGGATCCGATACAACGACAATTGGATCAGACACAACAACCCTAGGATCTGATACAACCACAACTGTGTCAGACACCACGACAACGGCATCTGACACCACAACATCTGTTTCAGATACAACAACAGTTGCATCAGATACTACGACATCTGCATCAGATACTACAACTGTTGGATCCGATACAACTACAATTGGTTCAGACACAACAACCTTAGGATCTGATACAACCACAACTGTGTCAGACACCACGACAACGGCATCTGACACCACAACATCTGTTTCAGATACAACAACAGTTGCATCAGATACTACGACATCTGCATCAGATACCACAACTGTTGGATCCGATACAACGACAATTGGATCAGACACAACAACCTTAGGATCTGATACAACCACAACTGTGTCAGACACCACGACAACGGCTTCTGACACCACAACATCTGTTTCAGATACAACAACAGTTGCATCAGATACTACGACATCTGCATCAGATACTACAACTGTTGGATCCGATACAACGACAATTGGTTTAGATACAACAACCCTAGAATCTGATACAACCACAACTGTGTCAGACACCACGACAACGGCTTCTGACACCACAACATCTGTTTCAGATACAACAACAGTTGCATCAGATACTACGACATCTGCATCAGATACTACAACTGTTGGATCCGATACAACGACAATTGGATCAGACACAACAACCCTAGGATCTGATACAACCACAACTGTGTCAGACACCACGACAACGGCATCTGACACCACAACATCTGTTTCAGATACAACAACAGTTGCATCAGATACTACGACATCTGCATCAGATACTACAACTGTTGGATCCGATACAACTACAATTGGTTCAGACACAACAACCTTAGGATCTGATACAACCACAACTGTGTCAGACACCACGACAACGGCATCTGACACCACAACATCTGTTTCAGATACAACAAGAGTTGCATCAGATACAACAACAGTTGCATCAGATACTACGACATCTGCATCAGATACTACAACTGTTGGATCCGATACAACGACGATTGGTTTAGATACAACAACCCTAGAATCTGATACAACCACAACTGTGTCAGACACCACGACAACGGCTTCTGACACCACAACATCTGTTTCAGATACAACAACAGTTGCATCAGATACTACGACATCTGCATCAGATACTACAACTGTTGGATCCGATACAACGACAATTGGATCAGACACAACAACCCTAGGATCTGATACAACCACAACTGTGTCAGACACCACGACAACGGCATCTGACACCACAACATCTGTTTCAGATACAACAACAGTTGCATCAGATACTACGACATCTGCATCAGATACCACAACTGTTGGATCCGATACAACGACAATTGGATCAGACACAACAACCTTAGGATCTGATACAACCACAACTGTGTCAGACACCACGACAACGGCATCTGACACCACAACATCTGTTTTAGATACAACAACAGTTGCATCAGATACTACGACATCTGCATCAGATACTACAACTGTTGGATCCGATACAACGACAATTGGTTTAGATACAACAACCCTAGAATCTGATACAACCACAACTGTGTCAGACACCACGACAACGGCTTCTGACACCACAACATCTGTTTCAGATACAACAACAGTTGCATCAGATACTACGACATCTGCATCAGATACTACAACTGTTGGATCCGATACAACGACAATTGGATCAGACACAACAACCCTAGGATCTGATACAACCACAACTGTGTCAGACACCACGACAACGGCATCTGACACCACAACATCTGTTTCAGATACAACAACAGTTGCATCAGATACTACGACATCTGCATCAGATACTACAACTGTTGGATCCGATACAACTACAATTGGTTCAGACACAACAACCTTAGGATCTGATACAACCACAACTGTGTCAGACACCACGACAACGGCATCTGACACCACAACATCTGTTTCAGATACAACAAGAGTTGCATCAGATACAACAACAGTTGCATCAGATACTACGACATCTGCATCAGATACTACAACTGTTGGATCCGATACAACGACAATTGGTTTAGATACAACAACCCTAGAATCTGATACAACCACAACTGTGTCAGACACCACGACAACGGCTTCTGACACCACAACATCTGTTTCAGATACAACAACAGTTGCATCAGATACTACGACATCTGCATCAGATACTACAACTGTTGGATCCGATACAACGACAATTGGATCAGACACAACAACCCTAGGATCTGATACAACCACAACTGTGTCAGACACCACGACAACGGCATCTGACACCACAACATCTGTTTCAGATACAACAACAGTTGCATCAGATACTACGACATCTGCATCAGATACTACAACTGTTGGATCCGATACAACTACAATTGGTTCAGACACAACAACCTTAGGATCTGATACAACCACAACTGTGTCAGACACCACGACAACGGCATCTGACACCACAACATCTGTTTCAGATACAACAACAGTTGCATCAGATACAACAACAGTTGCATCAGATACTACGACATCTGCATCAGATACTACAACTGTTGGATCCGATACAACGACAATTGGTTCAGACACAACAACCTTAGGATCTGATACAACCACAACTGTGTCAGACACCACGACAACGGCATCTGACACCACAACATCTGTTTCAGATACAACAACAGTTGCATCAGATACTACGACATCTGCATCAGATACTACAACTGTTGGATCCGATACAACTACAATTGGTTCAGACACAACAACCTTAGGATCTGATACAACCACAACTGTGTCAGACACCACGACAACGGCATCTGACACCACAACATCTGTTTCAGATACAACAACAGTTGCATCAGATACAACAACAGTTGCATCAGATACTACGACATCTGCATCAGATACTACAACTGTTGGATCCGATACAACGACAATTGGTTTAGACACAACAACCTTAGGATCTGATACAACCACAACTGTGTCAGACACCACGACAACGGCATCTGACACCACAACATCTGTTTCAGATACAACAACAGTTGCATCAGATACTACGACATCTGCATCAGATACTACAACTGTTGGATCCGATACAACTACAATTGGTTCAGACACAACAACCTTAGGATCTGATACAACCACAACTGTGTCAGACACCACGACAACGGCATCTGACACCACAACATCTGTTTCAGATACAACAACAGTTGCATCAGATACAACAACAGTTGCATCAGATACTACGACATCTGCATCAGATACTACAACTGTTGGATCCGATACAACGACAATTGGTTTAGACACAACAACCTTAGGATCTGATACAACCACAACTGTGTCAGACACCACGACAACGGCATCTGACACCACAACATCTGTTTCAGATACAACAACAGTTGCATCAGATACTACGACATCTGCATCAGATACTACAACTGTTGGATCCGATACAACTACAATTGGTTCAGACACAACAACCTTAGGATCTGATACAACCACAACTGTGTCAGACACCACGACAACGGCATCTGACACCACAACATCTGTTTCAGATACAACAACAGTTGCATCAGATACAACAACAGTTGCATCAGATACTACGACATCTGCATCAGATACTACAACTGTTGGATCCGATACAACGACAATTGGTTTAGACACAACAACCTTAGGATCTGATACAACCACAACTGTGTCAGACACCACGACAACGGCATCTGACACCACAACATCTGTTTCAGATACAACAACAGTTGCATCAGATACTACGACATCTGCATCAGATACTACAACTGTTGGATCCGATACAACTACAATTGGTTCAGACACAACAACCTTAGGATCTGATACAACCACAACTGTGTCAGACACCACGACAACGGCATCTGACACCACAACATCTGTTTCAGATACAACAACAGTTGCATCAGATACAACAACAGTTGCATCAGATACTACGACATCTGCATCAGATACTACAACTGTTGGATCCGATACAACGACAATTGGTTTAGACACAACAACCTTAGGATCTGATACAACCACAACTGTGTCAGACACCACGACAACGGCATCTGACACCACAACATCTGTTTCAGATACAACAACAGTTGCATCAGATACTACGACATCTGCATCAGATACTACAACTGTTGGATCCGATACAACGACAATTGGATCAGACACAACAACCTTAGGATCTGATACAACCACAACTGTGTCAGACACCACGACAACGGCATCTGACACCACAACATCTGTTTCAGATACAACAACAGTTGCATCAGATACTACGACATCTGCATCAGATACTACAACTGTTGGATCCGATACAACTACAATTGGTTCAGACACAACAACCTTAGGATCTGATACAACCACAACTGTGTCAGACACCACGACAACGGCATCTGACACCACAACATCTGTTTCAGATACAACAACAGTTGCATCAGATACAACAACAGTTGCATCAGATACTACGACATCTGCATCAGATACTACAACTGTTGGATCCGATACAACGACAATTGGTTTAGACACAACAACCTTAGGATCTGATACAACCACAACTGTGTCAGACACCACGACAACGGCATCTGACACCACAACATCTGTTTCAGATACAACAACAGTTGCATCAGATACTACGACATCTGCATCAGATACTACAACTGTTGGATCCGATACAACTACAATTGGTTCAGACACAACAACCTTAGGATCTGATACAACCACAACTGTGTCAGACACCACGACAACGGCATCTGACACCACAACATCTGTTTCAGATACAACAACAGTTGCATCAGATACAACAACAGTTGCATCAGATACTACGACATCTGCATCAGATACTACAACTGTTGGATCCGATACAACGACAATTGGTTTAGACACAACAACCTTAGGATCTGATACAACCACAACTGTGTCAGACACCACGACAACGGCATCTGACACCACAACATCTGTTTCAGATACAACAACAGTTGCATCAGATACAACAACAGTTGCATCAGATACTACGACATCTGCATCAGATACTACAACTGTTGGATCCGATACAACGACAATTGGTTTAGACACAACAACCTTAGGATCTGATACAACCACAACTGTGTCAGACACCACGACAACGGCATCTGACACCACAACATCTGTTTCAGATACAACAACAGTTGCATCAGATACTACGACATCTGCATCAGATACTACAACTGTTGGATCCGATACAACTACAATTGGTTCAGACACAACAACCTTAGGATCTGATACAACCACAACTGTGTCAGAAACCACGACAACGGCATCTGACACCACAACATCTGTTTCAGATACAACAACAGTTGCATCAGATACAACAACAGTTGCATCAGATACTACAACTGTTGGATCCGATACAACGACAATTGGTTTAGACACAACAACCTTAGGATCTGATACAACCACAACTGTGTCAGACACCACGACAACGGCATCTGACACCACAACATCTGTTTCAGATACAACAACAGTTGCATCAGATACAACAACAGTTGCATCAGATACTACGACATCT